>NC_031784.1:5214545-5424730 GCF_001522545.3 Parus major | reverse complement strand
AGCAGCAGCGGCGGCGGCGGCGGCGGTACCTGAGGCGGAGCGGCCGGGCCCGGCACATTTAAAGGCGCCGCCTGCCGCTCGCCTGAGTCAGCGCCGCGCTGCCGCGGCCACCGCGCCGCCGGGCCAGGCTGGGCCGGGAGGGCTTCAGCCACCCAGCCGCCCTGCCTTTGGGAGGTCACATAATCATGAGATGTTCTGACTTGGAAGGGACACACAACGATATCGAAGTGCAGGTCCTGCCCCTGCACAGCACAGCCCCAAGAATCCCACCACGTGCCTGAGAGCATTGTCTAAATGCTTCTTGAACTCTGTCAGGCTCGGTTGTCACACTTCTCTAGGCAGCCAGTCCCCGTGCCCAGCCACCTTCTAGCAAAGAACCTTATCCCAGTATCCATCCTGAACCTCCCCTGACACAGCTTCAGGCTGTCCCCTGGGGTTCTGTCATTGTCACCGCAGATCAATGCCCGCCCTTTCACTTCCTTTCACAACCCCAAAGCTGTACACCACAACAAGGTCTCCTGTCCATCTCCTCCAGGCTGAACAGACCGAGTGATGTTTCAAACGATTAAATGGGTCTGGTTGGGTGAAGTTCACCCCAGGACCTGTCCTAGTTACAGCATCCCCAGCACCCTTTCCTCTCCCCCAGCATAGCCCACCTCTTCCTCCACAGGCTCTGGCCCTTGTCCACCCGCTTGTGTTCCAGGCCACCACGCTCCTCTGCAGGGAGCCAGCTGGGCCTCCAGGAGTGCCTGAGGGTGCCTCCATGGAGCTCTCCTCTGATGGACTTTCCTCGATGTCCTGCTCCAGAGTTCAGCGTGGAATCACTGTTGTGATAAGAAACCTTTCCTGGCCTGAGCGTGGTGTGTGGTTTGGCCATCCCCAGTCTCTTGCTGTGCAGTGACCCACAAGCTCTGCCCTGTGGGTGTCATTCCCTCCGTGGCGGGAATATCTCACACCTTTGCCCCATCCTCTGCTTCAAGCTGCCCAAATCCACCAGCCCTGGCAGCGTCCACACCACTTGCGCACTCGCTCCTGTTTGTACACTTACCACAACGTCATATTCCAGCTGCAGAGAAAACAACGCGCCCCGTGGGCAGCACCGCTGCTCGCACGCTCTGCCCGAGGTTCGTCTTTTACACAACTGTGCGGTATCGACCCGTGTACAGAGCTGTGTCAGCGCTGCAATCCCAAGCACACATTGCCCAGCTGATGGCAGCGGCCCTGCAGACACCCAGCACACAGGGTGCTCGGTGTCGTGACGCTGGGTGCCTGCACTTATCACCATTCTCGGCAGAAGCTGGGCACAAGCAGCACTTCACAGCGCCAGGACATGTTATCTACACAAAGGCAGTGGCTGACTGATACGATATCTGGCCCATAGTCTGTTGTCCTTGGTTCCTAGTAACTGGTGTTTAGGTACCTTCCTCCACTTAAAATTTTAGTGGGAAAATGGCAGTGTGTACTACATGCCACTATAAAAGTAGCAGTGCCTCACTGGTAGTGATTGGCATCTCAAATTCCAGCAGTTTAGTGCTTGCTGGGAACTGTGAAAGTGACAAGGATATTCTTCAGTGGGAATCTGGAAACTGCCTCTGTTGAAGTAGCCTTTAAACCAAAACAAGACTAGAACACCTTTGTGATTTCAGCAGAAATGAGTTTTAAAACTGCTTTTAAAAAACATATAACATATATATAAAACATATACACTATATACAATATATATAACAATATACTTAGCTACTTGTTTTCTTTCACACTTTTGTGTCATCCATATCTACAATTTCAGGCCTTTGTCAATGATCATAAGGGTTTAATTTAAAAACTAATGCAGAAATCAGTAAAAATGTCAAACATCATCAAGCTTTCAAAAAAAAAAAAGGTGTTTAGCAAATTACAGACTTGGGAATTAATTTCACCCCTTGTTAAAAGCCGCTGTCTCTAAGTGGCAGAAGGTAATAGTTGCAAAAGTTTAAGGCAGGAAGTGAAGACAATGTTTTGAAACTACCTAGATGATTTCTAGGCAGGCAAAATCTTGTATCTGCCATGGCTGGAAAGCAGCCAGAGCACCATGGTTAGCAAGTGCACTCTTGCAAGAACTGTGGTAAAATCTCCAGTGCCCACAGGTGTTTCTGCCTTTCCTTCCCCAGCACAGCAAAGAGACGCAGTCCTGGGTGAAGGAGGAAGTTGATATGACTGCTGTTCAATTAGAGGCCAAAATATCCCAGTGATGAATGTCCTTTGTTCTGTACTGAGTGTGCTTATTTGTTCCTTCACATGCTGGTGGTTGTGAAAAAAATAAATAAATAAAGTTAAACATAAGTTAGATTTGACTAAACATGGGTCCTAAGGTAGCTCTTTGCATGCAGCTGTTTACAGAGTCAGGTGGCAAAGTCAACCTCCCCTCTGCTGATATTTTGGTTTTGTTTTAGGCAAATTTGTTTTATTTTTAAGCAGGCTCACTGAGTAGCTTTCTAGTGAGTAAAAGGGACTTCAAGATAGCAGAAAAAAAGTCTACTAGGATCAGGACCAAGTAGTACTGGATGCCATGAGCACATGAGGCATCACACTTACTTTGAATGATCAGTTTAACATTTGTAATTAAACATCTTTCAATCATGTGTCTTCAAAAAAATAGGTTGGTGAAAATATTTTGAACTTCTACAAAAATTTAGAAACTTCCCCTAGAACCACTAATAAAATGCCCCTTGGCAGCAAATGTGAGTTTGAGATGTTTGGAGTGCACTCTGCAGATACATTTGTTCATTTTGGAACAAAGAGGACTGAAAAGCTTTTTTAATTAAATGTAGGATTCTTCACTTTTTTTTTTACCTTTTTTTTTTTTCGGTTTTTTTTTTTCTTCCCTGTGGTTTGCTGACAAAAAGCTTGTGCTGTATCAATTCTTCCCTGATGTCCAGAATTCAGTGAGAGTATGTTTAGGCCAACATCCAACACATGCAAATTCTGTTCTCCTCCCACAGTCTCCCATTTGCTAATCATGAAAGCACTACTGCCAGCACATATTCAACTACTTCCTCAGATGGAAGCATTAATCTTTGAGGGGACAGAGTAGAGAGTTCAATTTCCTAATGCAAAACATCAGTGGGGGAAGATCTACTGCTGAGATTTACAATGGGTGGAGAATAATATAAGCATACAATACACCCACTGTGGGAAGCCTTGGAATATTGTCTTGAAACTCTCTTTTTAATTTAATGCAACTTTATTCTTTTTTCTAATTTAAATGTAAAGGAAATAGATGGTCAAGTGATATCCTGATGACTCAAGTAATACTCTTTTCCAATACCATGTTTTAACCAGGAGTCATAAATATGGCTGTTTCTACCTCCTGTAATCCAAGAGTGCCATCCTTTCCTCTTGGCTGCAGAGGCACAATGTCATTATCTCTGAGCTGGGGAATTGGTTAAAGCTGCAGAAGCCTGAGGGAATTATGGAAGTAAACTCAGAGTATAGATTTATAATAAAGACAAAATAAAGATTTCCATTAGGAAATTTCCATCTTTTTGTGATGCCTTTCTACACAGTTTCAGCTTCTTAATACAAGCATCTGCTGTGGGCCAGCCAGCCATCTTTCCCAAGATCTTGTCTTTGCTTTTCTAGTTCAGCAGCTCCAGCCCAGTGCTCCCCACAGTGCCCAGTGAGAGATCAGAAGCCTCCCAGCAGCCACCCATGAAGCTGAACCACTGTGTCTGAAAGGCGTGGGGGAATCCTTGCCCAGATACAATCACAAAGGAACACGTTATTTCCCTTGCTGTAGATCTCTGTTTTGAAATCAAAGTTCTGCTCAATGCAGGAGGATTCTCCAAAGCCTTCCTGTGTAATCTTTTCATTGCAGCAGCTGCCCCAGGGACACAAGCACTAAGGGCCAGAACAGCAAATCAATATTTCTGGAGGAAGTGCTGGACTGTGAGGCTTGGGCACACGAGCAAGATGTGATTGAACACGTTACTGCACGTGGGCTGAGCCTTATAATTGGTCCCACATCTCCTCTTTGTGTGAAATGAGCACTGAAGCCTGAAGATGAGCTTTAACATGTGCTGTAGCTCAGTTGTAGGTGTGCTGCTGCTGAGAAATTATTTTCTTCACAGAAATGTGTGCTTGAAATTTATTCTGGATACTTCACAGCCAAAGAAGATGGACAAAGTAGCAGAGGAGGAAAGATCAGAGTTTAAGAGTACATCTGGATGAAAAGCAGACTCTGTATTCATGTGGATTCAAAATCTGATGCAAATTCAGACATGTTGAGGCAGTTACACATCCTCTTCCCACAAACATCCGAATGGCTGAGCATAATCGCCAGTATCTGGGCAGAGCCAACACTAACCTGAAAGCTGGATTTTTTGCCTTATTCATCAGGGAGGAGTGTAGGGACTGAATATGCAGTGCTTGGCTGGAGATCAGTTTGGTGGAAGAAGTATGTGGAAGGTCTACAATATCTGTAAATTATAAAAGTAAATATTAGCCTGGCATTAATGAATAGAACGGAAGCTACAGGCTGAATTTAATGGAAAATTAAAATTACATTGTTTAATCATACTGGTTTCTGTTGTCTGCTAGCAGACTGGATTCTGGTTCAGTTACAGTAAGGATAAGATAGAGATTACAGTAAAATTGCACCAAATTCACCAGGAGAAACAAGTTTTAAACACTGCCTTGTTGTGTTGCATTCCTACAGAGGCTGAAGGAGTAGATTACTTTGGAGCTCTGAAAACATCTGCAGATTTACAGCAGCAGTGTAAGTTGCGTCAAGAGTATTTGTTCATACCTCACCAGGGACCTGCAGAAACATCATTCCAGCACTGGTAAAATGCTTTATTCTTAGGAAAGGAGTGATCCTCCACTCACAACATCAGCTCTTGATCAGCAAAATAAGAGACGGAATTAAGTGATGGAGTCTGCAATCTGCTCCCTAACTTTCACAGCCAGCTCCCTGCATCATACACAGAGCAGAGTTTAAAACACATGGTGACATTGAAACATGGGATAACACTGGTGGGAGGTCTGAGTGTTTGAAGTATTAGAGCATTGAGGTTATTCAAATAACTGCTGGAGCAGTATGGCACTTAGCATCACACACAGGAGAGGGAGAGTTGCTTTCCATGTGCTTCCACAGCCCTGTCATATTACATTCTGGATTTATTTATGCTGTGAACCACTTTATTGATTAATAGTGCTGAGAGATTTAACTAGCCACTGAATTATCCTGGCAGGCCAGGTCTGAGATGTTTTATTACCCCCCTCCCTGCACATACACACCAGCTTACTGAACAGACATTGTGAATTATTGAAGGCAGTGTTTTACTCAGCAAGGTGCTCTGGCAAGGGTTTTCCTGGGTTCCCATGGCATTTTGATATCAAATGCATTTCAGCTGCTGGCAGAGGGCTCTGGGCACTAAAGGCTGTGCTTAGTGTTCAAATCCGTTAGTGCTCACATCAAGGATCATTACCTAACCTGCCTGTCAAGCGGCTGATTATATTAAAATGAAGTTTGCCAATAAATAAGAGTCTGCAAATCCACCCAGAACAGTCTGTTTTCAGGCTAATTGGAAGCTATTTTTTGCCAGAACAAGTACTGCTTGTCCATAAATCAGCAGGTTTCATTGTGCAGTTCCTAACAAGATGTTGTCTCCGTCCTGGTTGGGAACAGACCCACTCTCACCACCCTCAGCTTCCCTCCACAGCCACACACACACTTTGGTGTGTGCCATCCATGGGGTCCCTCGTATCAGTCCTGGTGAAGCCAAGGTTTGTTCAGGGAGGGATATGGACCTCACTAGAGCCTGTGCTCTGGGATCCCCTCCAATGTCCATTCAAGTCAACAGGATCCTCTGCAGCAGCTCCAACACGCTCCAGCACCAGCCCCTGCTTTGGTGGCTTCTGCATGACTAATACAGGGGAAGCCTTCAGGTTTCAGGACCATCTCTTTTCTCTAGGAGAGAGCTGAAATTCATGGTCAGAAAGAACCCTTCAGCCCAATAAAGTCTTTCCAAAGCAATCCAGGTGGACAGTGAATTCACATTTGTCACCTCTCTCCTTATCAAAAGCAGCCTTGAGACAAAAATCACCAATTAAATCTACAATATTGCAAGACTGCAGTGACTTCCCAGAGAAACCTGTATCTGTCCTGTTATGAATCAGAGGCCTGGTTGCTTTTCCTTCCCTAAGAAGTTCCCATTTAAGAGCAGGTTTAACCTTCTTTTGCTGCTGGATTACATCAAAGAGCCACAGAAGAATGCAGGCTTATAGAACAGTCATTTCTTCCCCTCTGTCATGAACCTGGGAGGTCAAGGACATGCACCAGTTTAAGAATAGGATTCTCAGTCATTTTCTTTGCAGCTGGGCTCTTTCTAGGGTTTGGTGCGTCAGCATTGCTGCCCCAGGAGAAGGGAGGCACAGCCAGGAGCACTTTGCTCATGGGACCAGTTCATTTGTGATTCCTAACTGCTTCCAACAAGCTTCCAGCTTTGCCTTGGGAAGGGATTGTTAATAAACTTTCCCCTTTATGACTAACTGGCTCAGAGGTGTCTCTGTTTTCAAACAGACCAGTAGCACATACAATTTTAAATAGGCATTGTTCCAGTTAGGGCCTCATCCAGTATAAAGCCTGGGCAGAAATGATAGCTTCCTTTATTTACAGATGTGTAAATAACAGCGAGGAATGGCCACAGGAGATAGGACAAGGCATAAGAAGCTTCACCAGTCATGAAGGAGATCTCTCCCCCTGCTGATGGGTTCAGGAGGGGAGCAGGCTGCCCAGATGGCTGCTAGAGCCTCCCTGGGACAGGTTGGGTAAACATCTGGCTGGAGTGACACAGTCGAGGACAAGCTGTGTCCTTGAATAAACAAATTGTGTCATGCCCAGCTCTCTCCCCAGTTCTGTGTTTGTTTTCATTGTTTTGGTTTGGGGCAGAGGCTAAAAGTTTCCCTAAAAGCCCAGGATGAGGAGTTACTCCAAAAACAGGCCTTGAAAGTTATCATTCTAGTACCACTCCTATGGATACACAGAAAGATCACTTGACAAAAGAAAAATTCAGGCTCTTCCTCTGGACCTGTTATCAGTTTTCTCAACTGACAAGGACAGGCTGCTCACAGGAACGTGAAAGGCAGCACAGAAATTCTATGCAGTGAGGCTGGGCACTGCTGGGTGCAGCAGCTGGGATATGTCCCTGTTTTGCAACACTCCAAAGCAATGGTTCCTTGTCTTGATGCATTTCTAGGAAACCAGAGACACCATTCTCCCACATGAAAGCCTGCAGCAATTAGTGGCATGCAAGAAAAGCTCTCAGTGGATCATGAGAAAGATTTCTTTCGTGTTTAGTGCTTTCAAACACATTTTAAAAATTAAAAAATAAAATAGATTTAAAAAAACAACTGCTCTGCTAAGACATCATACCCACCCATATCTATACTCCAGCATTTATAACCCCACAGCAAAGAAAGACCTCAGGGCAAGGCAATAAAGTATTTGTAATCAGATATCTGATTTTTTTGTTTGGTTTTGTTTGGTTTTGAGGGGTTTTTTTGTGCACACCTGAGCTCTCTGGTCCATGAATTCACAGAGCAATTTCCCAGAAATGTAGCTTAGGTGAAGCACTTGCCTGGGACTGAAGGTCTCAAGTTGTTGAGTTCTTGCCTGACAAATCAGAGATGCATTTCTGAGAAGTATTTCAGTATTTAAGTATTTCAGTCCCCTAAACTTCTATCTCTCCCTTATCTGTGTAAATGACAAGGTCTTAAAAGACCTAATTTCTCATAGTTTTTTCCATACTACTTTGATTTTTTTAGCAACTAATGCAGTAATGGTTATGCCAAATTAAAGATCAGAAACGTACACAGTTCAGCATTTGTCATTTGTCCCTTGTCAAATGCAACAAGACACCATCACTAATAAAAGCAAATATCTGAATAAAAGCAAGAGAAAAAAGGCTGACCCTGTTTTTTTTGGAATTCTCTGTCCACTACCAATGCCCTTCCCAGAGCTGGGTATAAGTCATGAGAATTGTTCTGCTAATAAGCCAGGTTAACACTAATATTTCCCAGCAGAGGGTTTTAGGTTTACTGATGCTCTGCAGTGCTGCAGGATGCATTTGTGGTGTCTATCCAAGCATTGGGAAGGCACTTTACAGGGCAGCACTGGGCAAGATCAGCCAGGACTGTGATTGCTGTGGTGCTTTCCCATGAGTCATGAATTCACAGTCAAATATTCCATGACTCATGGATTAACCTAACAAAACCCAGAGGGAAGAAAAGTTATTGGGTTATTGGTTGACAAGAGCCTTTTAAAATTAACATGGCATAATAAGCAGGATACCAACATCCTCTGACTCGTGAGAACCTCGTCAGGAAGAGTTTTATGCACTCACCTATTACCAAGGGACCTCAGCTGGGGATGTGTAATTAGGATGGGACACTTTTTGCAGCTTCAAGGCTTGAATAGCAGCATTAGTATAATCTGGTTACAGAAAGCAGAACCACATACAACAAGCTATTAATACCACGTGTATTTAATTGCAGCTCCCTTCCATTCTAGTTAAAATAAACAAAATCAGACAAATACATGGAGACCAAAATGGAGCCATAAATGAAGCACAAGGTAAAATACAGTAAACAAGGTTATCTGTCTCCTCTTCTGAAAAAAGGTTATGCACTTGCTTAACACTATAAAAAGAATAGTCTGACCCCATGGACAGGGCAGGGGAGAGAGGGACACACATTTCCAAAGTCCTGGGTGCATTTGTGCTCCCTGCTTTGCAATGAATTTCCTGGGAAGCTTTGGGTATCTCTTCATTAACAACAAGATAATGAGAATTAAGTCATGGGCAGACTTCTCTAACCCCTCTATACCTCTGTCCCTCTGTAAAATAAGGTGAGTGGAATTACAAAGTAAAGAGGTTGAAATATAATAAATATTGTTGGGCCAGTGATCAGCTGCAGTAATAGAGTCCATATGAAAACCTGGGATCATGCTAGTCAAAGGTATAAATTTCTGAGGAACACAAAGGAATTGGTATTGGAAAGCTTGTTCACTGTGGGACTTACAGGAGATAAAAAATGCCCCAGAATTTTAATTTGGCATTCAGTCTCAGCCTGACCCTTCCCATATCCAGGACCCCAAAGGCCTGTTTCTCTTTTGTAGATGGAATATTACAGTCCTAAGCCTGGGGAGAAATGTAGCACATTTTCCATTCAAAGCATAACAGTCAGTTTGGTTTAAATAAGATATTGTATCATTTCAGCAATATTGATTGTATGTTTAAGATTTTCTCCTTCAGAAACTATATATGATGGATAAAGAGGGAATACCAAAAAGCAAAAGAAAAGAGTTTAAATGGCAGCTAGGGGAAGGAGAGGAACACTGGAACTATTTATTTGAAGAAAACCTGTTTATTTTTAGTGACATGATCCTGTGGCTCACAAGACTAGGCTTTGAGCTCGGCACAACTTGCTTTAGCTTTCAGATTTTACATTGAGAATCAGATTTTTCTGTCAACATTCTTAATCTTTTAAACTAATATATCTTTAAAATCTCAAAGTGCTTCATTTTCCTCAGGCTATATGTTTTCAGACCTTATTCAGCTATTCTCAATTTACCCATATAGGAGCTTGGGGCCTCCCTCAACCAGATGAAACAATTCTAATTACACTAACCTGAGCCAGCAGAGGAGCTGGCTAATGCCAGACAACATGCTTAGGAGGAGAATCAACTTGAAAGGCATGTATAATCATTGTGACATCAATTTAATGTGTCACAGGACATGAAATTGAGGCCATGATAAAGAAGAAATCTGCTGATAGCTGTGTGCGCACAGCCTGCTGTGTAAGACACCAAAGAGCTGTCCCCTGTGACTATGACACAGAAAAAGCCCTTGGATAGGGGTAGGAACAGCCATAGCAAGGTGCACACTCATTCCCTGCCATGCCTGCATGCTCATTCTGATCATCCCAGGTGAGGGAGAGCTGCAGGAACAGGTCTTTGGTGATGGGTGGTTTAGTTTTTTCTGACAGTGAGCTTCAGAGGAAGGTTCCCCACATTTAAATAGGATGTCCCAAGAGCACTTAAAGAAATACATATAAAAAGAGAAAATATACCAGAAACAATGGAAACACAAACACTGCCAGGCACTGCAAGTCAGCTCTGTCACTGAGGATGAGAACTGCCACCCACAGACCCACCCACGTCGAGCCAACCTGCCTAATTTGATCAGAGAAATTCTTGTGGTTAGATTCCTTCAGAAAGACTAGGCACAAGTAGATCCTGGAGCAAATTATACCATTTTAACAACATAAGTGTGCTCTTATCTGAATCATAGAGGGTCTGCTATTACACAGCAAATCAAGTGTCCTCCATGTCATCATTTGGCCAGTTCCCCATGACCCAGGTGGCACAGCTGTCTGCATCACCCAGGAAATGTCCTGCCTGGCCCTGGCCAGCAGCTTGGCATGGGCCATGTGAGGGCATCACTGCATCCACAGCATGATTACTGCCCCAGCTGACAGCTCCTGAGCAGCACACCACAGCCCAGACTTCAGCTGGTCACTCCCTGCTTTTCTGTAGCAAATCTCCTTTCAGCTGCTCAGAGCAGACCTGCCAGTGTTAGGCTGTTTCCATACAAATGCCTGCCACAGGTTGCAGGTGGGAATGAAGAGCCACTGGGCTGGTGGAGAAGCCTTCCAGAATCCTTACCTGATAGCTGATCAGGTGAGAGGGGAGATGAAAAATTTCAGGAGAACATAAGTAATGAAAATGTGGTTCAGATTTACAATGAGCGATCATTTAAGGCAGTGTTAAACCTATTCTGTAACTACAAAAAGTGACCAGCTAATATATTGCTGGCTTACATACCATCTGCTTATTTTTCCCATTAAAGAATAAAGAAATAAAATCAAGAATCAAGGCCTCTTAGCTGTTTACTCTCTAATTTCATTAAAAAGTAGTACCCCTTATCATGCACTTGGCTGTAACAGGTTTGCTGTGTACATGTATTTTCCAGAAAATTTCCAACAGAATTCCTTGTACTGATTGCAAGAACTGTTATCAATCAACTGGTTTTAAACAGTGATGCATACATAGCCTTGGCAAAGGCTTTGAGACCTATATTTCATTTATCTTGAAAAATAAATATGTTTAGCAAAATTCTTTCCTTGTACCCTTGACCTCTCCCGACTGCCAGTGATGAAGACTCAAGGGCAGTAAGGGATTTATCCCTCTGCTACCCACTCCTCAAAGGTGTCAGTCACTGAAGGCTAGGGTCAGGCTGTGGTAGTAAATTGAATTTAGGCAGTTCTAATGTGGACAATATAGATTCTATCCGCCTTCTACTCTCTGCCTGGAACATCCACATACTTTATTACAGCCCAGGTAGGCGTTACTGTCAACTAGCCTGAGCCCAGAAGCAAAACAGGACAGAGCACTTAGTGAAACAGGCTACTGGGAGGTTCCTCAGCTCTTATGTGAGCTCAGAAATGACCTAAGAAGGAAGGAACTTACAGTCTGCCAAAATGGATCCTTCTTGGAAAGAGCAGCTGAAACAGACTCAAACAGTGCTTCTTTTCTCTGCTGTATGTAATGAATAGAATAAAAAAAGGAAGCCAGAAAGATTTCTGACATTATTTTTTCTGATATTAGTATTTTCTGAAGCTCCTGTCACTTTTGATAGCTTTTCAAAGTAGATGTCCAAAGTAGATGTGATTTAATTTGATGTTATAATATTAGTACTGTCTGCTGTGTAAAATGAAACACTAAAGATATCCAAAGTACAGCACAAAGAGAAGGTAATTATAGGGAGTATTTATGTTTGAACAGTCAGTCCTTAAGGTTTCAGTGCTAATGAATTCCTGATAAGAAACTTCTGAGTGAGAAAACTCATGGTGGCACCAGCAGAGGAACACCAATTTACTTGAGAAAGCAAACAGAATTTTTCCATCATGTTGGTATGTGAAATCCCACAAGGCTGGATTATGCCTTTCCTTCCTTTATCCTGAGTTTTGAACAGGCCCAGTGACACCAGACCAGCTTGTGTCCTGAGCTAGCTCACACCTGGAGCTGCCTCACCATTCTCTTCCTGGGTTTACCAAGCACCAAAGCCCAGCAGCTTCCCAGAAGCAGAGATCTGAAGTTCAGGAATTAATCTTCATCCCCTTGGGTAGCTCAGACAAAAGGAGGTTCAGACCCAAGGAAACTCAGGCCTCCACATGGCTTTAAGCTTGGAACTTTGCAAAGGAAGGCAGCTCTGAAATATTAGCGTGCAGACTGAAAGCTTGTGTCCCAGGCACTGGGTCAGAAATTGCCAACAGAGCTCAGTTCAGAGTGAAAATGCTGTTCTGCATGAAACTGCACACAGAGACCAGGCACTTCTCCTCTGACACAGGGAAGGTCTGATGAATTTTCTCAGGATGTTTTTTTTGTGGTTGGTTTGTTTGTGGGTTTTTGTTTTGGTTTTTGGTATTGTTTTTTTTAAGGCTATATTTCAATCACAGTCATTTTCCCTCAAGTTAAACCCAACTGTTAATTGTAGGTGTTTCATCTTGGTGAGGTTGTGAAGCTGGAGCCAGTACAGTGGAAATCCCACACAGCACACAAAGACTCTGCTGCAGTCTGTCATTTATCGCCTGAATGGAAAGAGTAACAGCCCAACACAAATATTTGGACTTCTCTTTGTTCCTGGCAGGGCTTTTGAAGCACACACACACGAGCAGATTGCGTTTGGTTTTGTGAGGATGAGAGAAGCAAAAGAGAGACAGAGCTGGGTATGAGCCAAATCCAGCATACAAGAGAGGCAGAGTGCTCCCAGGGCTGTGCCCAGGTGTGCAGGGCTGGAGCACCAGCACAGGCAGTTTTATCACAGCAGGATGAGTGCATTCCTTGAGCCTTATCAGGGTGTACATCAAGGATGGCTGTTGATTATGAAGAACAGCACAGGGCAGAATCTCCCACGGGTAAATCCTCTGTCTGTGGGGGTTATGAGCAAAACTGAACCAACTATCAAAAGATATAGATCTTTTGCTCCAGATCTGAGCAAAAATCCAGACCTGGATCTTCTTCAAAACTACTTGATCATTGTTATATCCCACTTGACCAGAGCAAACCTTTAACCAGATGAACAGCACCTTCAAAACAACAGCATTTTCCTGTCCTTATTTCAGAGCAAGGGCAGGACCACTGGAAAGCTCAGCAATTCTGGCTGCACAACCTCACAGTTAAGATTTCATACCACTTCCACATCTGCTACAAGTCCAAATACACAGCTGTGGTAGAGCCAGCTTGTCTTTGGGAGCAGTTACAAAGTGCTCTAGTGCTCTGGAAACTCATGCAAAGTGTTGTCCCACCTTCAAAAAGCACAGGAGCAGGAGATCAGAGCCCTCCACCGCCCGCAGAGCAGGAGGCCATGAGCAGACCTGGTTTCACTGATAACACCAGCACAATTTACACAGCCTGTGGAAAAACAAACAGTCTGTTGGTTGATATACCTGATTCCTTGGCTCACTGCCCAAGGAGGAAAGCCTGGGAGCGCTGAGGAAAGGATTCAGAAAACAGGCCTTGAGTCAAACACGCACCACAGGGGTTTGTGACCAGGGGCCTATACTTGCACCAGGACTGAGTTGAGGAGCTCCTGTGAAGGCACTGTCTCCCCAGCTGTCTGATGCTCCATTTTCCCTCCTGGTGCTGGATTTCACCAGCAGTCACAAGGGGCTGCTTATCTCCAGTTTGGAATACAAGTTCCTATTGACATAACTTGTAATCCATAAAAAGCCAAGATCAGAATTAACTTCTAGCATTTCTCCTACTGTACACCCAGCCCTAATCCAGCATGGTTTGCCAAATACTAAACAATACTAACTATTGCATTAAGGCCTTCCTTCTGAGATTAAAAAAAAAAAGTGAATCTGCTCTGCAATAATGACTTCAAGAAGCAAGAAGTGAAGGAAAAAGTCCAATAGCAACACTCTCTCTGCTTCTCAGCAAATAGCAATGGGCTCAACCAGACACAGCAGCTACACAAACTGTTCTTCTGCAGTGTTAGAAACACCCAAAATATCTGTCTTCAGAAGTTCAGTACTATGTTGGTTATTCCTGACCCATGTTAGAATCATTCCTTAACGTTTACCATAGCTCTTCACATGCCTCTGTGCCAGCGTGCTCCAGAGCTGGGTTCAGGCAAGGTGACTGCAGTCAGAGAACAATGCAACACTTTCGCTCTGCAATCTGCCACTCAGGTAAAGCCCCAGAGCTCCCCTGGGCACACCTGCCTGGCCCAGCCCAAACAAACCTGAGATAGCGTGGGCAGGAGCACACTCAGCTCTGCCTGTCAGTGCAGTCTGCTGGAAGCATTTTGCTTGTTCACCCACAGAGACACAGACAAGCAAGTGGGGGGCAGAATGGAAATAAAAACTCTACACTTGTGTTTGCAAGGCTCAGGATAGCATTAGAGCCCTTCCCATGCTTTGGGAGCAAATGTCTTCAGAGCTGGTAAAGCAGCCCCTTCAGGTGTTGGTCAAGCCCATTTTTCTTGGCAGCCTCCTATAGGAACCAAAGAAAACAGGAATTGCTGAAAGATCAGCATCTCTTGACAAGCACTTCCCAAGTCATCTTGTATCAGTCTTCAGATCCTCATGGAAGGAGAGACATTACCCAAATGGCTTTGCCAAGGATCTGCAGAGGTCACACAGCTGCAGCCACCTCCTCCTGCCCATGCCAAAGACTCTGGTAGGAGAGGGCAAAACGCAAAGCTTCATGTTTGCCGTAACATGGAGGGGAGGAGGGAAGGAGGGAAGGAGGGAAGGACACCTGTACCAGCTCCCAGCAGGGTGGACAACAGCAAATAAATAGACAGATGGCGTTTGGCAGTGTGGAAAAAAGCATTTCACTTTGCTAACAAGAAACAGCTCCTGCTGTGGGCAGTGGAGCAGGACTGGGACCATCCCCCAAGCAGAGTGACACCAGTTCTGCTGCAGATCTCAGCGGGGCAGTGACAGATGAGTTGCCATGACAGAGCCCAAGTTCTTCCATCACGTCACTGCTACCTTGTGTGACCCAGGGGGTAGGAATAACAGCCAGGCTCCACTACATCATCCTGCCAGAATGAAACTATTTAGAGACAGGTTCCAAGGGCAGCCATGAGCTTGCTTCCCTGGCAGGCTCACTGGGCAAAGAGCTTTAAGAGGTAAAGCCCATCTATACCCCCGAAGGAGGTGAGGGCCAGTAGGGACATGACTTCCTTCATTCCTATAAATTGGCAGGAGGTACCAAATATTTGGAATGTGCTTTGTAGGGCAGGATTAGCATGGGTCCTGCAAAGCTCTACTTGCCCAAGAACAGATTTGGCTTAGAGGGTTTCTAATCTCATGAGAGAGAGATTTGTTTATCCTGGTTTGTGCATGATAATGAAAGCGTTCCAGAGCCAAGAGAGATGAAGGAAGTGCATTCCTGATGAGCTGCTCCCTCTCTTCCAGTAGAGGACTCAACAGCCTACACAAGGCATTCTTCTTTGTGAGGGTTGGGGCTAGGCTTAGGCTTGACACAGTCTGAGAGCCTAGAACTCCAGGAGCACTGGCACTGGAAAATCCACGCCAAGGCTATCCTGGCAGGGCCCCAACGTTGCTGCTCCTACATCTTCCCCATCTGAACCACCACCACTGGTGTTGGGCTTGGTCTGAGGACAGTCTGTGGGCTGAGGTGAGACTGCTGTGAGTGTTTGCTTGAGCAATCCAGGGAATATGGAGCTGGGAATTCCAGACAATGATCAAAACAATGCCTTAGGTCCATTTAGCTTGTGCCTGTGAGCACTGGTATTTGGGCTGGAAAGGTGTTGCTGGGAACAAAGGATGGAGTAAATCTGCTCTCTTTGCAGTAAAGGACTGAGGAGCAGGGAAAGGGAATATTTATAAACTGTATAACTATTTCACCCAAACTGAGGGGCAGCAGGGATATCCATGCTGTCCAAAAGAACTGCTTCAGTTATGGGTCAGAGAGAGGAAAAGGAAATTACTTTTTATTTTCTTACCATTTTTTCCAGACAGAAGTGGGACATCATCTTACCCCTCCCCAAAACACTCCAGGAACATAGGAGTAGCCCAGTGCTGGCCCAGTTCTCTGAGAGATAACAACATTTGAGAGGTTTAAGTGTTACTAACAACTCTGTTGTCCCTTGACTGAAAAGATTCAGTCCTACAGACCCAGAATGATGAGACAAAAAAGGAATTTCTACATAGGGGTTTATCCAAAGAAACAGTTTCAGCTTCCTTGCTTTCAGAGCCCATCTCCAGGCTGCAGTTTCTTGTTCCTATGCACGTGTGATGGTTTGCAGTTACTGAGCACGAATATCCTTTGCAAACAGAACATGGGCTCATTTCAGATTTGCAGTAGCGCTCCAAGTCACCAGGTGCCACCAGCGAGTCACTCCAGTCACTGCGCCTGTGCTCCTCGCTCAGATTCCACATAATTCAATACATCCGAAGATTGCTCCCAGACAAAAGCTGCCAGGACAGAGAGCACTTGGGGACCTTGACCTCCCCAGGACAACCTGTCGCCTACCTGCACCTGAAACACTTTGGGGTTTTCCTTCCCATGGAAAAGAGCTGTCATTTTCTTTCTGGATCCCATTGCCAGAATTTCGATTCCACCTCCAAAATTGCATGTATCTAAGGATTGCTCCCACACAAGAGACGTGGTGCTGGGGAACATGTAGAAGTGCTCTGAAATGGAGGGGAACTCCCTGATTTAAGCCCTGATTTAAATGATGAAAAAGGGTGAGTTTCCTTCCATTTACCCCCTTTAAAATAAGGGAAAAGGAGGGGTCTATTTTCACTTCAATAAACCCCCATGCTGTCAAATACAGTGCAGTAAACATGCTTTCTCAATATCTCATTATCTTCTGATCAAAACTGTACTGTCAGCATGTATTCTTTATCATTCTTCTAAGTGATAACAGGTTTTAGTTCCTCCAGCAAAATTAAAGCATAGAACTTGTGCCAATGATCCCATGGCCTTGAACTTTGAAGCAGAAATGCTTGTAAAACAATAAACATTTACCCCCCCTCTCAGGAAAACTTGACTATTAATGTGAAGGAGCTGCAGTGACTATCTCCCCTTCTATCTTATCCTGGAGTGGAAATGACCTCTGAAATGGAGTATTTCATTCAATTTGTTTTGCCTCAGTAATTTACAACAAACCTTTGAACAGCAAGAATCTTGTTTATTTCTGGACACCTATTTCCATTAAAGGCTTTTCCCAGACCAGCACAGACTACCACAATCAACCACCCTGGATCATCTGGATAAAATATGAAATTCATTGGCTTAGATGTTTCTTTCTTGATTCTCTCCACCCTCACTGCTCTTTGGAATGCAGGTGAGTGATTTTCAAACATTTTGCTGCTTTTAACTGCAAACTTGTTTGACTTCTCTACTTCAGAACAGCTTGGTAAGAAATTGCTGATACCATCTTTACAAGCTAAAACAAAGACACACAGGCCAGCTTTACCTGCATGGTGTCATTTTCAATCCTTTCCTCTATAATTTCCAGCAGGTCAGTGGATCTCTTCTGTAAGTAAACAGACAATCTGGAGAATGCAGTAAATAAATTTAAAGACAGAGAAAAACTTTTTCACTTCCAATTATTCATAATTAGTTCCAATTTTGAAAGATCCATGTCCAAGTTTAGAATTTCTGGCTTACCTAGATCATCTCAGAACTGCATGGTACTCTTGATATAGTTCCCAGGCAGTGTTATCCTTGCAAGATTCCACTTCCCAAAAGGTCTTCAGTGCTCCCAGCTGTCTGTGCAGCTTGTCCCTCTCAATTAACTCCCCCTTAACTGTTTGTGAAATCCAGCTATTCCTGACAGTGTTACTGTAATGTCTGTCTTCTTCTCACTGTTTTATTTGTTGAGTAGTTTTCCATGTGATATCAAATAATTACTTACAGTCTGTAAGCCAAGAGCCCACTCACCTCTGTGTACACAGGGCTCATAACCTGCCTTGTTAAGGCCAGACTCAAATGAAATGCACAAAACAAAGACATTTCAGTAGCTCTTAATAAACTTGTGTTGGAGCCCATTTCATTGCTGTTGTTAACTTTCCAAGAGCACTGGCTTTCCATTCTTACTGATTCCCACGTAGGGTTGACGGTGGGGGGCCCCTGTCCTGGTGTTTAAGACTTATTCTCAAAAAGAAATGTAATTAATGACACTCACTGAGGGCCTGCTTCAGAGATTTATCTGTCTATTACATGTAAAAATACCCATGGAATTCATGAAATGATGTAGTGGCTGGGAGGTAAATAAGTGTATTTTGCTATTCAAACTGGAGCAACCTTAATATGCAGGTGATTACAACCTTCACCTAAATAGGTTCCTAAACTAACATAACCAGTATTTAAGTAAGTATTTACTTACAGCACTCCTTTGGATGATGTACTTGTGCTTCAGAGAACATCTAGAGGAGTTCAATAACTTTCCTGCCTCTTTTTTTCTTCCTTTAACAAGGGGCTCAAGACTCTTGCGCAGACCGATGTGGGGAGCTGCTTGGTACCTGTTCTTGCCAGGTGACATGCGAGTCCTTGGGGATATGCTGTCCTGATTATAAAGAATTTTGTCTTCAAATTTCTCCCTACTCAGGATCTCTTATGGGAGGCAAAGACTTTTTGATTAACAACACAGTTTTTAAGGCCTCTTCTGTCCTAAAATGCAGGTGGGCCATGATTTTATATTCCTTTGACTGCTCATTCTTCCCTTAACATATTAAAACACTTAGTGTGTCAGGCTGTATCACACTAAGGTACACATGGCACCTGCTATACATACAGTACACTGAATTTTGATGACCCTGATGGTGTGCTATTATTTCCACAGAAGGTTCTGAGTGAGATTTTGGAGTCCTTCCCATCTGGGTAGCAGTACCTGAAATGGTTTTCAGTTCTTTATTTGGAAAGCCTTTGACCAAGGCATTCATTCTGCAGAACACAACTGTTAGCCAGGGCAAATTTCAGTGCAGACAAACAAAGGTACTATTTCCTGGCAGGCCCCAGCTCCCTCTGCTACCTGGAGTAGATATGTACTCCCCATATATCAGTCCTGAAGGGTCCCAGGTGGGGTTATACCCCAGGACACTGGGCAAGAGCCCGAACTGGAATCAAATGGTTAAATAACAAGCAAAGCGTTCTGAGTTAACCTTTGCAACAGAAATTCTGGAACAGTGTGAAATTGCTTTCGCTGCTTTCACAGGCCTTAACAGGAAAAAAAAAATGAAAAAATCAGAAATTTGCAATAACTGCATCATGGTCAGTGTTAGCCACTCTGTAATCCTGCTAATGCTATAACATTATCTTCCTCTTCCTGTTGCCCCTTTGTTGCCAATTTATCATGTCTCCCTCCCCCATTAATTAAATAGTAAATTGAAGGTTTGTGGATTGCTGTATATTTGTGCTGTTCACAGCAGAATTCACACTGATGTAATGAGCAGATTTTTTCAGTTTATATTCCCTGCTACAAGCAAAACAGCTCCAGACTAGAAATGATCCACACATGACACAAGGTTGCCTGTTGAAACACATTCAGAATTTTCCTTCTATCTATGATGACACTGAAAAGTGTTTTCAACATCTACAGGTTCAAGCAGAAAATCACAACCAGTGGCTATGTTGACAATGATGGAAAAGCCCACTGCATCTCCCCGTTGCTTTATGAGACTGGTTTCATCCCTTTTGAAGTTTCTGCAAATAATGGGTCAACGTTTCCTTACTCTGGAACTTGGTTATCAGGTTACTTAAATCTACTGCATCCCTCTTCTTCCTATATTCTCCCTCCATGCATGCAAGATTATATGTATTTTCTTTTTGATCAGTTTTATTCTTCCTTAACAGCCCTCAGAAAATAAAGTCTTGCTGGTCTCATACTAATTTATCTTTTGAGAGATGAACTTTCACAGCAATTGAGTAGCAACAGCAACATTAACTGATAAAATGTCCTACTTAAAAATGGGGTTGACCAAAACATTTCCCACTTTGTCCCTACTTTTATCCCTCTTTGTCTTCTCTTCAAGTAATTGCATTGTGGTGTTGCAATCTAAGGACTGCAAATATTAGTAAGAGTTACATTCTCTCAGCTTTAGGTTATTCTTTCCATGTCATGCATCCTGTGCTGTGTAAAACATAACCAGGGGAAATACTGCTAAACCTTAAATAATATAGGAGCACTTTTTCAGGATTATGCAAAGCCAAAATATCATTAGCCCTCTTTTTCTGCTCTGCAATGCAGTACATCACAACAAAGTTTCAAATGGAGAAAAATGCACATTGGTAAATGAGACAAAATGGCAATACTATGGCACCCCCAGCACTGGTGGAAACTTAACTGTGACCTGGACACACCAGACACTCACAGCAACCCACGTCAACATAGAAGTCTGGGGATACCAGGAAACAGGTAAAGTGACCCTTTTGCTACCTGTGCACAAGCATTTATCACACACATAACTTATGTGCAGAGCTCTGCACAGCTGGGATCGCTTTCACTGAGGCCTCGAGAAGAGACCTGCAAGTATAAATAACTGATGACAATAATGTCAGCTTTTCCTCTTCATGTACGTATGGGTGGAGACATCTAATTTCAATCTTGTGTCAATTGTTCTTTTCCAGCACCCAAAACCATTTTCTTCCTCTATCTGACAGGTGACAGTTACTCAGAAAACTGGATGGCTGAATGGAAATACCTTTACACTTTGGCAAGAGAAATACCCAATACAGGGAAATATTCTTTCATTCCTGTACCCACTGAAGGAAATTACAGTGCATGGCACTTTGGAATTTTGAGAATTATACCCAGCAAGTATTTGGACGGGCAGAGGCAAGTGCATCACAACATATAGTAGTAGTAGTAGTAGTAGTAGTAGTAGTAGTAGTAGTAGTAGTAGTAGTAGTAGTAATAATAATAATAGCAACCTTATAAGCTATTGTCTCCTTTTGGCATTCAAAACTGGAACTCAGGCTCCATTTAACATGAAAAAATGGGGAGAAAACTGGAATGTCAAAAGTGAGAAAAACCTTCATGTATGGGTCAATATAAAGACAGTTTACTAAGTAAAGAGGAGCGTGGGGGAAGAGCCACGATGTCTGCCAGAAGCAGACTGATACACAGTTAGTCACCCAGTAAGGGCTGCTTTGGAAAAACACCCCTGCAGTTTTATTGATGGGCATGGAATATCCCTTTGGCCACTTTGGGTTGGCTGTCACAGCCGTGTTCCCTTCTGGCCTTCTCCCTGGGGGCCAGCATGAGAAACAGAGAAGACCTTGACATCATGCCAACACTGCTCAGCAGGAGCTAAAACACTGATGTGTTATCAGCACTGTTTTGGTCACAAATCTAAAACGTGGCTGCAGTGAAGAAAATGACTCCATCCAAAGCCATACTCTCACCAGAGTAGAATCTGCTGATTCTTTTGTTTTCTCACAACTGTGGAGGAGTTCCTAATTGTGGAGCTTCAGTCACTGCAGCCACAGGCCTTCCTCTTATATTTTCTATGCATTTTGCATTCCTTCAAATTTTATGGCCATTTCCTTTTATTTCATTGCATATTTCCCCATGATTTTTGGTAAACTACCTAGGTGCTCCATGGATATTTTTTCAAAATTCTTCCACATCTGCAGATTTGATGTAGACAGTATAGAGTCTATAAATGCCACCTCTTCAGTGTTACAACATATAGCTAATATGTCAGAACCTTTTTTTGCATTTAGGAGTTGCTACCCAGAGAATGATAGCCTTTTCTCCTTCTAGAGGAGTTTTTTATTACACTTTGTACATGATATTTTTTTCATGGGGGAAAAGCAGGGTGGCTTTGGAACATTTCAAGGATTCTGAATAGTTTCTCTAGTCATTAGTCCTGATATTACTGGGGTGAAGTTGTTTTGTTAAAGAATACAGATATTCTTCATTCTGGCCTAAATTAAATTAGAATGTCAAAAGGCATGAATAGAAAGCCTGCCTGTAAAAGGATCCATGTAAGCCAGAATCATGATTACAAAAATGTATTCTGATTATTGCATACTTTCTGCATGCTGTCCTGTCACCTCCTGAACTTGGAAAATTTTGATTTGCCATAACTTTTTGAAGGAAAAAAAAAAACCAAACAAACAGTGGGCTTTGCAATGAAGTAACATGAAAGTCAAAAGATGCTTTTTAATTATAATTAGCAACTGAGCCACAGTGCTGTTCAACTATCAGATCTATTTTTTGTTTCTTTTTTTTTTTTTTTCCAGCAACATTCTATCAATCTGGAGCTCAGAGCATGCATTGGCTTGGCACCTTGAGAAAGACTTCAGAAATGACCCAAATGCATGGGCAACCGCAAAATGTATTGAATGGGACAGAAAGGAAGAGTTGCTTCCAAACTTCTTGGAAGAAATTATAGACTGCCCTTGCACCTTGGCACAGGCAAGAGCTGACACTGGCAGGTTCCATGTAAGTTATTAATTGACACCTCTGGCTTATTACAATTCTAGGCAGAAGCTTAAGGAGTGCCAAACTCCACACACACCCCTGTTCCCTCTCTAAATGTGATTACAAGGAAATTAAGTTATATTTAGATTTGCCCAAGTAGCCTATCAAAAGACAGAGGTAAATACAGCTTATCTAGGTAGTATGAATAAAAGTACCTATAGGATAGGAGATGGAAATTACATTCAAACAGGGAATTAAAGCAGTAGTTCCAGTGGTAGAATGAAAACACTGTGGAGCTGGAAGCAGGGCTGACTTCTTTGAGATCCTACAAGATGACAGTCTGTGTTTGAAGGTGATATCCCATGCTGTAACAAACTATTTCTGCCTAGTTTATCATACTTTGCTGCAAACCCTTCCACTTTGTACTTCAGAGCTCAAGCCCAGAGCTGTAATCCATTATTTCCTTTATCCTGCTTCCTTCCTCCTTCTCAGCTTCACTGGTATCAAGGAACTGACAAGAGCTAAGAAATCAATTACCATTCAGTCTACACTTTCACTTACACTGCTGATCTGAGGACCAGATGAGAGCAACTTCCTCTCCTATTTGTGGTACCAAATGGTGGCATGTGTTTATCCACTAAAAAAAAAAAAAAAAAAAAAAAGTTAGGTAAACCTTGTTACTGTTCTAGTTATGAAGCTCAAACATGATGTTTACAGTTAAAAGCTTGTGAAGATAAAAAATAGATCTACTGCCTCTGTCTAAGAACATAAGATAAACATTTACTCTGTTGTGTCTGTGTTTGTTGTACACTTACAGTTGAATCCCCATCTGGCTGGATTTGTTCTTCAAGGTCTGTTGTAACAGACTGCAAAATGTTCAGGTCAGGCATGTTGCTCCAAACACTTAAGTATTAAATTCACCTTTTTTGCTATCATTCCATGCTATTCAACACACAACCTCAACTGGTTCATGTCAACTTTATACATATGTTGGATGCAAAGGATGGGAACAGAATGTAAGAACAGAAAGAACAATGAGGAAAGAACCTCATTAAGTGTGAACATTCATCTTTTTCAGACAGATTACGGCTGCGACATTGAAAAGGGGAGTGTGTGTACTTATCATCCTGGTGCTGTGCATTGTGTAAGAGCCATTCAAGCCAGGTAAAAACAGAAATTTAAACTGCATTTTTTTGATTAATCCTTTCACCTCAGAGACAGTAGCATCACAGAAGTCAGGGGTGAAGTCTAACTGGACATCAGATAAAGCTTGGCAAGCAAAATATTTGACTGTATCCATAAAAAAGGCATTCAGTAACCCCTGAATAAAAATGCACACCACAGAGCTAACTGATGATTTTCTTGCTGCTTTTCTCAATCAGTCCCCAGTATGGGGCTGGCCAGCAGTGCTGCTATGACTCCACGGGAACCCAAATCCTCACACACGACTCCACCGGAGGCAGCACACCTGATCGAGGACACGACTGGGGTTCAGCACCTTTCTTGAAGCCTCCCCGGATACCTGGCTTTTCCCACTGGCTTTATGATGTTATCAGCTTCTATTACTGCTGCCTGTGGTCCGATAATTGCGATTTCTATATGAAAAGGCGGCCCTCTAGTGACTGCAGGACGTACCGCCCGCCCCGAGCTGGTAAGGGCTTCAAAATTTCCCTGTGGAGTGTAGATTTTTGATACAGTGTTGGCTTTTAGAGTATTTGTATATAGGTGCATATATAGGTTGACAATGGTGAGGGTACAATGTCCTGGGGAAAAATTCCATGGAAGGTTTCTATTGATCGATCACTTACAAAATTAATGTTATTAATTAAGCTGGTTAATGACAGCTAGGAAGTAGCTAGAAAAGCTATCATGATGATAAATATTGATATCAAATAAGAAAGTTTTACAATTTACAGTGTGTCTGTTTCGCTCCCACTTGCTTTTAACTTAGTCTTCAAGTTTTGCCACACCTCTGTTGCTACCGCCTATTTTGCTTTCTATGATGCTGAGATGCTGGTGTGTCCAGCAGGACTTGGCCTCCCATAAAGAAGTGAAAAGAGGGAGCAGTTTGCATCAGGAAAAAAGGAGAAAACTGTAGAGAGAATTGCATTAGGTAGTTAGGGGTCATGAATGAGTGGTTTCACTGCTTAAAGAAACCCTATCAAAAGTATTGGCAGAAACAGAGTTTAATATGAATTTGTGAAAATACAACTTTACAACCTCATGGCAAGGTGCATTGTATTAGTTACTATACAGATTAAAGCATACAAAAGAAGATAAAGTGAAGCAATTTGGAGCAATTTACATGGAAGTTGGAAATACAAAAGGGGATAAGGATGCAAAGGATGTGGATGCAAAGATAAGTCAACAGCCCTGTATTCATGTCCAAATCTCCCCTTATATTGCATGTGACACAGACTTCTAGCCTCTTTCCTTTCTCATGAACTTGAAGAGTAACAGATTGTGATTTTTGCTCTCTTTTTGCTTTTAATAATAGCATCTGCTTTTGGGGATCCTCATTTCCTTACATTTGATGGTCTGAACTTCACCTTCAATGGCCTAGGAGAATACACATTGGTAGAGTCTGATCTCACATCCCTGAGAGTGCAAGGGAGGACACAGCAGGCACACTTGCCCGATGGTAAGTCAGTGAGAGAGGAAGCAGAGCTTCTGAGCTCTGAGCTTGCTTGATTTGCACTTAGCAGTAATCCTCCTGTCATCTCTAATCTTCGTTTTTGCCCATTTGTGAACGGCCACCATTCTGAAGAGAATCAGAAAGCAGACAACATCTTCAGGAAGAACTTCCCAATCAAATTTTAATTTCTGGTTTGATTGGGTATGAGTATTGGAAGTGTAAGATTTTCTACTGTGTTTAAGAGCTCCAAAATTTCTTATTTCTCTCCATGCCCATTCTCATCAATGAGGAAACACAAGGCCAGTTCTCAGAATCAGTCAATAGACACAGCTGCCAGCTGATGAACTTTGACAGCATTGTTGGGGTTTTTTTGTTTCGAAGGAGCTTGGGCTCAGGGGACAGGCTTGTCTGCAGTGGCCATGCAGGAGAACAACTCTGATGTGATTGAAGTGCGCTACTCTGAGGATTTGAATCTGGAGGTCCTCTTGAACCAGAGGGTTCTCAACTTCTCTGAACAAACTTGGATGGACTTGAAAGGTTAGTTACACATGTCAGCCTTGTAAGCTATTCTATTCTGATGGAGCCCATGGACAGTTAAAGGCATCTCTAGATGCATGCATTTCAACTCTCTTTTCAGTATCCTTTTGTGAAGTGTTTTAATAGGAGCCTTTAATGTCTGTGTTTTCTATGTCCTCTTTCACTCATTTGTAGAGCAATGGTTTTCCTTCTCATCCTGTGGACAGTGAATGGAATTAAAAACTCTGGCCTCTAAATTCTGTCTTGAGCTTACTGCATTTAATGCAATGAAGCCTATCAAATAAAATGAAATATAATGAAATATAACTAAAATATATACTAAAATATAACTTAATTTTACATTTACCTACTGGGAGCTCTCAATAGGTCAGATATTATTCCTCTATTCTTCTGCCAAAAAGACTATTAAAAGTTGACTTTTTGTTCAAAATGGCTGTAATTATTTGATTAGTCTTTATGATAATTTGATAAATACTCAACATACATCACTTTAATTTTAACAGTAATCCCCCTATTCAGTAGAGGAATATTTCTGTGGCTAGCAATTAGTATTCCTCACATGGTTGACAAGGAGCAGGTGGAGGGCTCCACTGACAAGGAGCTGCAGAAGCAGAGATGCAGTGAGGAAAAAAAAATGGAAGGGACATTGAGGGGGCCTGGAGAAGAAGCCAAATTAGGGAGGTGATGACAAGACAAGGGACAAGGAGAGGAAAACTGTGAGCACTGAGAGTGGTGCTTCCAGTTCACAGCCACTCTCTGATGTAGACATCTCATATCTTTAAGCTTCTGGTCTGGACACTGGCAGGAGGCATCTTCTGTCAACAGTGGACCTTTCTTTGTTACCACTCTCTAGTAGCCATCTTATCAAGAATTGTAGTGTGAAGGTGTGGCTTCCCTTTAAATGATTCTCAGTGTGGAAGTGAGGAAAAGCTGTATGGAAAATGGTTATTGTTATGAAAACTGATTATTTTAACTGATGCTGAAACACAACCATTTTTTCACTATGGATAATTAGTTATTTTGTCCTCTTCCTCTATTGTTATAGGTCTCTTTCTCTATTCTACACCTGATCAGAACATCACAGTGATGTTCTCTTCTGGGGCTGGAGTGGAAATAAGGGAAAGTCGAGGATTTCTGACCCTGACAGTTCTGCTCCCAGAGAAGTTTATCAATCACACAAGGGGTCTCTTTGGGGTAATGAATGGCAATCCAGAGGATGACTACACCTTCAAGAATAAAACCACCATGTCAGTTCATGCAAGTCCCCAGCAGGTGTTTGGGTTTGGAGCTAGCTGTAAGTAATTTCTCTGGTCTATTATTACATTTTCTTTACAAATTCCAAACAGCTCATGATTTAAGGGCTAGGAAATTAAGTCTGTGTCAAGCAACCATACTGAGGGAAGAGAATGGAACAAGAGAAATATGCCCTCCTCTACCCACGTGGGGAGTGAAAACAGAACCATGATGGAGTGTTCAGCACTTTGTTCCATCGAGAGTCAGACCTTGAATTTCACAGTGTACACTTTCAGAATACCACCTACTATGGCCAGCTGAACACAGCATCAGCAGACTACATTGTTACAGAGGTACAGCAAAAGCCAAGGCCAGCTACCTTTTCCTAGAACATTAGCAATGTGTTCATCATGTGCCATGGTGATAATTTAAAAAATTATTTATGAAATCACAATTTAGTAATTGTCCCTTTAAAGAAGAGGGTGTGGGGGGATGTGTGCAAAAGAATGGCTTCTATCGTTTAATGAGTGATTAGCTGCTCTGTCTAATCTGCAACATTAGATTGGTCAGCATTCTTTCTGACATCAGGTTAGGAGATGGGCCAGAAACATAATGCAAAATAGTCTCTGGCTACCAGTTGATCTCTGTTTTGAGTACAGTGTAGCCATACTCCAGGGTTCAGATTATACTGAAAAGTCTCATTGCTTCAGCCTCAGAAGTTTCTGATATAGCAGAGTGAAAAAAAAGAGCAGAACCATGGCAGACATGATGAATTTAGGGCACAGTCTCAGGATCTGTGTTGCTTGTAATGGTTGCTTTAGGCAGCTCTGTTTGTCACCATTTTGCTAGGAGCCACATAAAACCATCTTTATGGAAAATCATGGCTACATAATTAATTTGCTCTAAGTTTAAGATAATGGTCAAACAGCAGGTTAAATGAACACCAACTTTGGTGCTAACTTAAGATGTTGCATATGAAAAGGAAAATAATCTTGAGCCAGAAGGATGCTTCCTATATCTCTTCCAGCTCTAGCTACATTTCTGTAGATAAATACTCGGATTAGTAGCAGAACGTGGTCTATGTTGGCAATGTTACATATGAATATCTCTTTCTTTCTCTGTCTCCCAAGGGGCTATAGAAAATGGAACTTCTCTCTTTACTTATGACACGGAGTTCTTACTGAACAGTTTCTTTCATGGGGAAAAGCACAATGCTTCCTTTGTGCCCGTGTTCACCCCTAACGAAGACACTGCTGATCCCCCGGTAAAAGAGATGCTCTTGCTCTGTGGCTCAGACCCATTCTGCAGATTTGATGTCCTGACAACAAGAAGCCTTCAAGTGGGAAGTTCCACAAGACTTTCCCACCAGAATCACAAGCTGCTGGTAGAACATCTAAAGCCAGGTGATACAACATTCCACAAAACATCATTACAGAATAACAGGATATTCTGAGTCGGAAGGGACCCACTGGGATCATCAAGTCCAAACCTTAAGTGAACAGCCCATAGGGAGCATCACTAGCATTATTTCTACAGGGCATCTAAAGAGTTAACACTGAGGAGACTTTGCTTAACTGTAGGTTCATGCACCTATAAAGAATCTGATTGTGGAGAACCATCCTTGTACCAGGAAAACTCTGTACAGATAGAATACTTAGGCAAACTCAAAATAAATTTCTTTCAATTTCTTGCACTGTAACACCACAGTATAGAAAGTTTAACTTCATTTCACATGCACTAAGCTGTTTTCCTTGGACTTCAAAATAATTTTTAAAAGCAGCAGGAAGTATTGTCTTTCAGATAGCCTAAAAATCTTTGGTTTTCCATGAGTTGCCACTAAAATGCTGTTTGAATCATTGTAATGGAGATTTGCTGGTCCAAATCCTAAATACTCTAACCAGATATGTTTCTTTCATTAGTGATCTCTTGTGGCTGGCTGGAGCATCCAACTAATGGAAAAAAGAATGACACTAACTACCTGCTGGGCTCAACCATCAATTTCACCTGCAATGTGGGCTATGAACTTACAGGGTCACAGGAAAGAACTTGCCAAGTGTCAGGAGCCTGGTCAGGAGACACACCCCAGTGCAGGCCGGTAACAGGTCTGTTGCCTTTTAGATATCACATGTTGTCACTAAATATTCATTAACAAGGACAAGGCAATCTCAGGAGACCATGATGGTCCTTGACAGAAGCAACTTCTCTTACTTGGTAAAACATTGGACATTAGATGTCTGAATTTCTAGAAGGGCTATTAACAGGTGACTTACGGTGTTTTTGTGCATTTTGGTGGAGGGTTTGAAAGCTTTTGTTCTATCAATGGGTACAGGTACCTGAAGGGTGGGTGAAAAGAGGATGGAACCAGGCTTTTCCCTGTGGTTCCCAGGGACAAGAACAGAGGCCACAGGCATGCTCTGAAACACAGAACATCCTCTGAATATCAGAAACCCCTTTTTTACTGTGATTGTGATGGAGCACTGGCACAGCTTCGCCAGAGAAGTTACAGAATCTCCCTCCCTGGAGATACTCAAAAGTTATTGGGTCATGGTCCTAGGCAACTCACTCTGGGTGGTCCTGCTTGAACAGAGAAGCTGGACAAAATTACCTCCTGAGGCCCCATCCCACCTCAACTGTTCTGTGATTCTGTGATTCACAAGCCCACACTTGTGAACACTTTCATTTTTTTTCCTAAAAGATAATGTTATCTCAAAACGTAATGCTATTATTCTATAGCAGTAAAAGTATTGTGAATGATTCAATAGTATTTAGTATAAATAACATATTTATTATTCCTCTTGTGTCGCTACTAATAGATTATCAGTTAGCCTGGGATTGTTTGATTTAGTAATGGTTTAGTAGCATAGGCTGTCTCTATGATTTACAGAAAATGGCCCAAAATTTTCCTTTTATTCATTCATCACATACACTCCAAATGTCCTCAAGATGGCAATATTTCAAAGCACCAGGGTGATGCAAGGCCAGATGGCATGTTGAAGCACTTTTAATGCTGAGTTAATAGTTCCCAAAAGCACTCATCAAATAATTCATACTAACAGATTCTCCAGTCTAAGACCCTTCCAAAGAAATGTGGAAAGTGCACTTCACATCAGCAACAAATTCCTGTCGTGCTGGCACGTTTCATCAGCCTCTGCTGGCCTGTACCAATTGTTTGTATGTTTCAAGTGCAGTTCTGAACTTAGCAATATTTGTAAGATGAACTGCAGTGAGTTTGGGCAGCAGAAAAATTTGCAAAGGCCAGATCTTAAAAAGGCAGTGTCAAAACATTCTGCCAAGCTGAAAGCTAAGAATATTTTTCCACTGCTGCCATCAACCACATATATACTGGATAAGAGCCAGTCAGTCTCAATAAGCAAAACAGATGCTGACATTTACACTAGCAAAAGCGGGGACAGAAAGGCAGCCCTGTGAGATCAGAGGAAAGGAGCTGGAAGTTATGCAGTGATTGATTGCATTCAGAATGATGGGGACATACTGCAGCTTTGTGGATGAGCAAACAAAACCCACAATGTTTTCCAATGCTTTCCTGAAAAATTATGAAGAAAAATAAGGTGTGAAAGAATTTTATTGTTATGATTGCAACAAAGATCTTCCTTACTGCTTGATATTTGGTGTTCTAGTTAATTTGCAATGTGAACCAAAATCGATGGATTTTATTAGCCTCAGGAAGTTGGAGTGTGGCAATGCTGTCCACAGCAGCAGGATGCTGACAATACCAACAACTGACAATACAATATACAATACTAATTTCTCCATTCTTTTTTTCTTATTGCTAGCCCTAATAATGGGATATATATCTAGTCTTCTTCCATAAGGTGTTCTGCTAGATGTCAGTGTTTGTCTGAGAAGGCCCAGGTGTGTATAGTGAAGAGAGGCAATACAGTTTAAAGTTCCTTTCACTTTTATCTAAACTTCTCATATTTTTATAGCATGGACAGATAGTACTTGCTTTCCACTTAATACATTTCTGCCTCTGGTCCAAGACATAGTTGAAATCCAATGCCAGTTTTCCCTGTCTTACTTCTCTATTCAGCCATTTTCTCTATTCTCCATCCCACAAGCCTTCTTTTCTCCAGTACAGAAAAGAAGTGTTGTTCCTGAGGTCAGTTTTCTTTCTTTTTTATCTCTTTACACAGCAGCATGCTGCTGTTTTGCTAACATACATTTTATCAAGTCCTGTGACAAAGACCTTCTTAACACCAGGAAAATGCTGACAAGCCCTTCCCAATTTCTGGGTGCCTGAATGGGTGACCACTGACCTAGCCACTGTGATCAGCAGTCACATTTTTACTTTGAGAGTGAACTATTAAAAACACACTTTCTCAAATGATTTCTTTCACGCTGGTCAAGAGCAAAGGGCCCAGCTCTCTGTTATTCTAAGCTCACAGGTGTACTTCTTTACAGTGCTGCGTTTGTTACACTTGTGTTTTGTGGCACATCAGACTCTAGCTCTGTCTTGCAAATCACCAAGTGTTTTTAGTTGCTATATGTTTCCATTTTCCAAAGAGAATAGTTCAAATAAAGGCATGGGGACTAGGAAAAATTAATAGGAAAAGAGGTGGAAACAAGAAAATGTAATGCCAGTTATTTTACAAAATCCATTTCGGTATTTTGAAACTTCAGATACAAATTATGTTGTTGGGCCTGCATATTGTTGTTTTTGAGTTTTGCTTCCTTGGACTAAAGTTTCCATGGAAATCCTCTGCTAATAATTATTTTGCTATGCTTCTAATTACAATCCCACTGCAAGTCTTGCCAGTACCACAGCAAGCTCTCTTCACAGAATATCACAAAGAGGAAGAACAAAGAAGCCATCCAGCAAAAGCAAAAAGGAGATTCTAGTAAAATTAGATGCAATATCCAGCTAAAAATCATAAGATACTGGCAATATATGTACATACAGTCTCTTTGAGACAGACAATAATTTGGTGATTAAAGGCAATCTAGTGTTGTTTGCCTTTTGATTTTTTTTCTCTTTTTTTTCCCCACCTCCTCTATTCACTTTTAGATTTCCTTTTCCAGGCTCAGGCTCTGTGTAAATACTGCTCATTTTGAAAATCTGTCAGATATCTCATTAGTGCTTTTCCAAACACAAAGGTTTCACAACAGAGGCAAATCCCTACTGGACTAACTACTCCAGCCAGTGGTGGGTTCTCATCACTTGGCAGAGACTGGGTGCCTCCCTGTGAAGGATGTAGAAGCCAAACATTAGGTTTTGAGCCTCGTTCAGAAGTTACTGGATAATGGACCAATGCTTATGAAACATTTATGTGTCACATTTCTTTCCTTAAACTTCACTTTAAACCAAATTAGCATCTGAATAATCTGTTCTAAGATCACAGAAGTGTTATGTCACTCTGCCATCACTGTGTGTTAGGCTGTGGTGTGGGCAGGTGTGACAAAGTGATGGAAGGAAGGGTTGACAAAAATGCAGCCCCAATGTATTATGGCTCAGACACAAAATGCAGGAATCATTGTTTCTCTCAGACGGTTCACTCCACATGCTGCATCTCCTAACTTTTATAAATATTCTCATGTGTCATTGCAATCTGCCACTGCTTAGTAGAATAAGAAAACAAAATAATATTTTTATTCAAAATTTGTTTCATATCTCTTTCAGGTGTCCTTGTTAGGCAGTCACAGAATCAAGTTGACACTTTTCATGTTTTAGTGTGTTCAAACTCTCTAATGCAGTTCAATGTACTCACACCAGAGTAGTCACTTCTCTTTTATGTAAATTATGAAGCAGCAAAGGCAGTTTCGAAATTTAATGCCAAAATAGGAGTAATATTTAAAGTGATCAAACCATATGGAAAAAGGATTGGAAACCATTTCAGTTGTTGGGATTGATAGTTCTACATCAACACTGCACATTCACAATATTGACTAGATATTAACCACCAGCTGCCCTTTGTGTTACAAGGCTTTTGCAGCCACCTGCCCTAACAGTCAAATGTAGGAATTCTGTGAGTTCCTAATCTTTACCAGCTTCAGAAAATCTGAAAGGGCAAAGGGTTGGAAGGAACCTCTGGACATCATTTAGTCCAATCCCCCTGCCAAGGGAGGCATTTCCACAAATAAAGAGAGCAGAAAAATTAACACTATACATACAATTTCAAAAATTGTCATATGACTGTATTAGAAGAGATATGAAGAAATGTGTATCAAAGTCTTCATGGGTTTTTTTGTGTTTGGTCTCTGTTTTCCAGCTATCAAACAAGTAATTATTATTGGCAGTGTATTTGGAATAGTCGGTCTTGCCGTCCTGGCCCGTCTGGGTTATTTATGCAGAAAGTAGAGGTAAGCCTTCACTGAACTGAAAACACAAATGAACCTCCTAAAGAAATAGCAACTGTTACTACTTTTTAAATAATAGTTTAATAATAACCACTGGCAAAAAACTGCCAGTGTGCTACAGGTAAAAAAAAAAAAGTGCAGCTGATGTATACACACTTATCAACTGTGTGTGCAATTGATTGGTGGAGAAAGAGGACAACATAGTAAATGAAAATGGTTTTGCTTAGGAATACTGGTGAATTGAAATGGAGATATGTTTGATTTTCTGAACTTTGTTAGCAACTGTTACAAATTTTAAGCCTTCTCTCTTCCAGTGTCCACAAGGAATAGAATGCCAGATAAAATGGAATTGAAATTGAATGAATGGAAACAAAATGGGGTTACAGCCCTTGGAAAGAAGACTGTATGTGTGAGGAAGAACTAAATACTTCTGAACTTATCACAAAAAAAAAAAAAAGCGCAGTGCCAAGCTAACAGAACCCTGCTATTGTTTTTCAGTATTTCATCAGCTTAAAAATGCTACATTCACTAGGAATTCAGCTCAAAGAAATAAGAATGTGGTGTATTATGCTGTGATATTAAAATTTATGTGTAAAGCCATGCTGCTATATGGAGACCATTTTTTCCTTTCTATATGTGTCACAAAGGCCAGAACTGTAAGCATAGTTTCCCCCTCAAAATCAACCTTACAGCTTTATATGGCAGGAGGTTTCTGTATGCTAGAAGTGAGATGCACCCACATTGTGCATTGATAGAACATTTAAGGCCTACAAACTGTATTTTGATTCTTCCCCTTTCAGAAGAGCAAATTGTTCTCTCTCAGTACGGGTTGCTATTTGATTACACAGCAGTGGTATAAAGGGGGTACAAGGATATTTACCCTATTTCTGTTCCTGACAAAGCAACTTTTTAAATGGTTTTTTCACTGTTAGTGGGGGGGTGTGGGGTGTTCTGTTGACTGCTTCTTAGCGAAGCTGTTCTACCATTACTAAAATATCTCACAGGCCAGGTAAAGACTTTGTAGAAGTCTTGACATTGCCACCTTGACTCTGTCAGTCTGTATCTTCAGGCAGATAAAAAACCAAACAAACAAAACACAAACAAACAAACAAAAACCCCTATCTTTCTGCACGGTCATACTTTCAGAAAGCAGCGTTGGTCCTCTTTCGGTCGCTGCCGGCTGTTTGTCGCTCTGGGTGTGAGCTGCGCTCCAGGCGGGGGTGTCCCCTCACGGCCCCTCAGCCGTGCCCGCCCAATGTCCCCGCTCCCTGGGCGTGGTGGGCGCTCGTGTGGCTGTCAGTGTGGCTGTCAGTGTGGCTGTCAGTGTGGCTGTCAGTGTGGCTGTCAGTGTTCCTGTCAGTGTGGCTGTCAGTGTTCCTATCTTTGTGCCTGGCCCTGGCCCTGGCACCCGGGGCCAGGACAGCGGCCCCCGCCCGGCCTCAGCTCCTCCCGCCTCAGGACGCGGCCTACGGGGGCCACGGGGGTTCGGCAGCCGCGCTGCTTTCTGCCAGCTTTCCCCGGGCACGACTCCACCGCCCGGTCACTTCGGTGGGGCGGGTGGTGACTTTTCACTTTTAGAACGACGCCCTAAATCGCAGCGTGCGGCGCTGGCACCTCGCCCCCCGCGGAGCCCCTCATGCCGGCGTCCCTCGGAAAGTTTGCAGCGCTCTCCCCCTGTGCCGTGTCCGTCCGTGCCTCGGCAGCTCCAGGGGAGGAGAGAGGGCTGCACCTGCGCTCTCCTATCGGCTCCCACAGCCCCCGGGCAGCCCAGCGGGCGGAGGGTGTGCGCGGGGCAGGGGCAGCGGCCGGCCGGGCCAGGCCACGGGGCTGACGGGCTCTTGCCCGACCTCTTCCGCGGGACACTGGCTACGAGGGGAGTGACGAGAGCGAGCCTTGGGTCGCTGCTGGGATGGAGGAGTTTGTGTGTTTGTGTGTCTGCGTGTGTGGCGAGGCGTCCCGGCAGGCGAGGAGGGCTCCGCGGGGCCAAAGCGCTGCCCCGGGGCGGAGGCGGCCAGCCCGAACCTGTCGGTGTCAGAAGTGGAAGCGGCAGCTCTGCGGTCCCGCGCTGCAGCAGGTTGGGATGTCGGTCTCTATCCTTTCCTGTCACATGGCTGGTAATAGGATCCTCATCTGCCACTCGGCACCTCGCCGGGGCGCACTTACAGGACACATGCTGTAGGGCCTCCGCTTCCCGCACTTTGCGCTCTTCCCGGCCGCCTGCCACCCCCGGAGAGCCGGGGCTGCCGCCTGCGAGCGCGGCGCGGCCCGGCGGCCGCTGCCTATGGAGCCTCCCGCCCTCGCCGCCGTCCTGGCCTTCTCCGGGCTGGCGCTGAGCTGCTGCCGGGAGCCCGTTCTGTCCGGTGAGTGCCGCTCCGCGGGGAGCCGGGAGGGGGGCGCGATCGGGGCTGCTCCCCGGGCTGCTCGCAGGGCTGAGCGGCGAGGGAGCGGGGCAGCCTCTCCCCGAGCCCCGCGAACCCGCAGCCCCCCGCGGAAGGGCTCTGCCGCCCGGCAGCGCCTCTTCGAGGTCGCGACGACGTCTCTTCCTGCTCGCCAGAGCCGTGCCGGGCTCGAAGCTGCTCGTGCAAGCACGCAGCGGGTGTTTTAGCCTGGAGTTCGTGGGTATTTGAGGCTCTCCCCGTGCTTGTTGAACCGGGATCTCGGAAACTCCTGTGAAAGCATGATGTGTGAGAGAGAAGAGCAGCACGTTTCTCTGTAGAAGTGGTTCGATAGCTAGGTCTGCGGAATGGAGGCATTTAAAGGGAGAGTGGCGTACGATTGTTTGTGTCACTGGGGAAAAACCTGTGGCAGCAGAGGGTGAGCATCCCGCCTGTCCGCAGTGTGCTGCCCCAGCTCCCGGCCAAGCCTGGGCTCCTCTGACCATTTAGGTTCAGCCAAAGAGACAGGGAAGCTTCACTTCCTAAAGTGATTTTTCACTTAAAAATTTCTCTGCACCCTTTTGTCCTCGTTTAAGTTGCTACTAATGATTTCAAGTACTGTGGTTCTCCTCTGGTAAACATTGGCCATGCTTTGCATGATCAGAAGTGGCAGTTCCAGATGGTCACAGCCATCAGACGTAGGGTCCTTCTGGATACATTTTGTATATTCTTAATTGCTGTTTCTTCTTACAAAGTAGAATTTGCTCTACTTCTTTTTGAACACATACTTGTTCATCAAGTTTTTGTAGATGAACCTAATTAGATATGGAAAATACTTGCATAGCCATTTTCAGTTAATAAAAAAAACTTTTACAAGAAAAAAGTTCTGGTAAACTTTACTTCTTCTCAGAAGTAAAACATGAGAGTATTTTCAGATAAGCATTTAGAGAATTGCCTAGACAGGGACCATGTCTAAGAGTCTGTTCCCAGTACCATTAGGATGTGCTTGGTGCAGACAGGGGATGCTCCTTCCTTTGCTTAGGTTGAAGTTAGTTTTGCTTATAAGGTTTCTGAACAGAACACTCTATGTGGAACTGTGTCTCTCACAGAGGGCTGTGTGACAGCAAGAGGAGGATATGGCCCAGTGTGAATGTTTGGCTGTTAGAGGGGACAGAAATGCCTGAGCACAACCAGCTGGGGCAGGGGGAGGACGGAAGAATATATAATGCCTCCAAATGAAGGTGTAGCAAAAGAAAATGGATCTAGAAAGTAATGCCACCTATGTGTCTTCTGCTAAAGAACCTGGAAACAGTGCAAATACAGCAATTTGTAATTTGTGTGGCAGAGTTCCTAATCTGCACAAGGTACACATCAGGATCTTTGTCTTGACCCTTAATCCCACAGAACTGAAGTGGGATCAGCTGTGTCAGGTTGCACTTGAAACTAGTAGAATTCTGAAATTACAAGCATTGCTATTGCTTTCGGAAAGTAGTTTGTCATAGGGCATGTTTTTAATGCCTGTTCTTTTTTTGTTTTTTTTTTTAATGCATGTCCTTATAAGCTTATGGTAAAGTGCAATCAGAATAAAGTCTGTGTCCCCATCATTTGCTGAGATAGGAGAAAAACTTCTGGAATTAGTTTATGAAAAATTACTCCAGTTGTCAGAAATGAAAGTGAATTAACAACCATTTTTGCACATAGTACTATGCTACTTTTCACAGAATGTTTCTGCTTCACTGTGTGATATCTAACAGTTTCTATTAATTCAAACACTGACATTTCTGCATTCAAACATCAGCCATATATAATTTCTCAAGTGGATCAGAAATAACAAGTGTGTGAATAGACTACCTACCATTAAAGGACTCTTTGAATTTGCTGAGTTTTATGTTACAAGGCCAAAGAAATGGAAATGCCTTCAGCAAATGTTCGTTTTGGTGAACAAATGTTATTTTACATAGTCAGTGCAATAAGTTATAATTTCTAGTTTCTGTATTTATAGCATTCATTTAATTTCCCCATCAGAAATGTATGCGATTATCAATCTCTCTTTCCTTTCTCTGTTTTCTTTCCATTTAGCAATACTGAGTCACCTCGTTCTTGGTTTTTTTCCCAGCTGAGTCTTTCCTTTGAGCTGTTCCAGCCTTCTCTTACAAACCTGCTATCTCTTGTCATCTTATTCTGTCTATGCCTTGGTGATTCAGAGCAGTTCTACTTGATATGCCATAAGCAAGCCTCATGAAAATACTTTCAAAAGCAATTTTTTTTTCTTTCTAACTAGGCAGATAGGGGATGAAATAGTCAGACATTTCAGCATATCATGCTTGTACATGCATAGAGCATAACTCAAAATCCAGAGTTATGTGAATGGATTTAAGCAGGATGGAGCCAAAGAAGTAGGAGGGAGGCAGGGATTACATGCTGCCAGCTGCAAAATTTTCATTTTTGTCATATCACACCATAGTGGTTGTGAACTTGACCACTCCCTTCATCCACACAGTGGCTATGGCCCATCCTGATAAAACTGCCAAAGGGATTCAGCCTGCCACACTTGACAAGGGAACAACAGTTTTAAAACTTCACAAAGAAAGAAAACAAATGGGTGTATTAAGGAACAGAAATTCTTACGGGGTCACATCACGCATTCTTACTTGCAGTGATAAAGAATCACAAGGCAAGCAAGTGTGTTTGCATCTTGTGGCTGACGACCAGCCAGCAGCTGCAAAGCTCTGGCTAATATAGCATGTTTGTGTTGTACAAATAAAAAGAAAAAAGGGACAGAATGCATTGAGAAATAATGGGAACTGTCTCTTGTGCTTATAACCTAACTTGCCTGCTTCCAACGTGTTCCAGAAAAGGTTTGGCCAGACAGGTTGTTTTGGTTTTTTTTTTTTTTTTTTTTTTTTTTTTTTTTTTTTTGTTGTTGTTTTTTTTTTTTTAACAACAAAAAAAAATTGATGAAAAGTGATTAGCTTGATGATTAGAGTCAAAATTTCACAAGGATAGCAAGTTCACATATATGACAGCTCACACACTGCCAGGGAACACAAGAATCAACTCTGCATGTCTGTACATTTCCAGGAATGTTCATTTTTACAAGAGAGATGCTTCAAGTCAAGGTTTGATGAAATCTCAGGTGGCATAATTCAAGTATAATCAGATATTCACTGTGGCTACCCTCTGGCTTGGACCAATGCTAATTAGCTCTCTAATTCTGACTAGCAAAAAGGATTGCATTTGAGGACTTTCAAATATTGTATGGGTATGTCTGTGTGTGTGTTTGCATGGATATGTAGAACGAGCAGGATACAATTTTGAAATTACATGTGGAGTGCTTCCACACTGTAAAGGAAAAAATGATCAGCTAATCAAGTGACCTCATAGCATCACATCAAAACTTAACTGTGTGATTTAAGAAACAGGGAGTTGTTTTCTAGGAATTTTGAAAATTGCAATTTTAAACAAAGATAATTCTTTTGTGATTTTTTTCTTTAGCTTGTACCAGCTGTTCTGTTATTGGGGGTTTTTACTGTTACAGCACAGGCACAGAAGTCTGATAGTTGTCATGAGTGGTTGTATTATATTAGTATGAATTGGAATAGAAAAGTATTGAAATGTAAAAATACTACCCTTTTTATTTACTCGGGTAGATCTAAATCAGCCTTGTACTTCCCAAAAACATTTATTTTGCATCATAACATAATATAGAATGAGATTTTTTTTTCCCCCTGACCACTCATATGATAGTATGCAAATTAACTTTTGGTTCAGTCGATAAAACTTCGTCTTCAAAGAAAACCATTTCAATGCTAAAAATATTTTTAATAATGACCACAGAAGCCATATTTGTGTCTTTCATCTCCTGAAGCTTCTTCTGGTTTTAATCAGTGTTCCCACATGAAGAACTGTGGCAACCTATGATAATAGAATCCCTATTCACATCTCTAGGGAAACAAAAATGTTCTCATTTGAAGAAGGTGATGTGGTGTTTTGCCCCTTCCACCCGTGGGCCCCTGCCTCTGTCACTGCCGGGGTATCTTGGCATCAGTTAAGTGGTTTCTGTCCTTTCCTCTCTGCATTACTTTCTCATTGAAGTGTTTCTGCTGTCTAATTATACCCTTTCAATCAAATTAGAGACTGCAGCATCTGGTTAGTGCCTGTAACTGTTGCCATCTGCACCTAGATACAGTGCTTTCATTTAAGGAGGAGTGCTTAAATTTCAATCTCCAGCAAGAACTAGAACAGTTTAGATAGAATGGAAATGACTTAAAACTATTCTTGGAATACTATGCAAGCACATGCATCAGGCAACCCACACTGAGTCATTATCGGACCTGGCACCCTTGGTTTTGTACCCTTATATTCTGCTTAAGCATTTTTCTGACTTTTCTAAAAGGCTGTAGGAAAAACAAGTGAAAACTGAGCATGCAGTTATACCATGTAAATTCAAGGAACCCTTAATTTTTGGTCCAACCTTACAGAACGTTTAATTACACCACTGTAATGAAACCCAAGATTTAAATAACAGCCACTTTCATTTATCTTTCATTAATCTGCAGACCTTTAAAAGCAAACCTTGCTTTTTGTTGGGCAGTAGGTGGTGGGATAATTTCTGGCTTGGGTAGGCTAGTTTCAGGTTGATAATTGTTGTCAGTCTCTCTGGACACTACTTAGTGCTCCAAGCAGCTTCCAAAACATTAAGCAAACAAAGCGGTTTGGGTTGTTTTTTTTGCTCTCCAGTGGAATAGGAAGAAGTTTGTCATTCTGAATTTTCAGTCTCAAAAAATATGTACAGGCCTCAAACTTGGAAAGTACTCTAAGAGGTCATTTAAACCATCCTGAAACCTCCATCCCTTCAGTCTGCAATTTGTAGTGTCTCTCTGGATAGATGTCTTGGAGAAAATCATTGGAGGCTAATGCAGACTCTGAAATGTCAGTGATTTATCATCAGTGAAAAAGTCAGGTTATTATAGTCTGAACTACCTTAATTTTTCAAATGATCCTAAAGTGGCGCCCATGTGGAGTGCAGGCAGCCATGCAGTCCCAAAGTAACAAAGGAAAATGATCATTGTAAGGTCCCTACATTGAAGAAGAAACCGACACAGATGGAAAGAATTTCTACAACAGCTGCTGTTTGATCTTCCAAATGTTGATCTGGCTCTAATAAAACTAATTGTGAACCTGTATCACACACTGAGTATTCACTTCTAGTGGACAACATCCCTAGTCTTGTTTTCTGCTTTTCTGTTCTAGCAGTTGTCACTCAATACATACTTACCTAGTCTCAGCATTCATTTTAAAAAGTTACTTGCTTTGTCAGCCATGGCACCTGATGTGTTGAAAACAAAACAGCCCTGACAACAAAGTGCTGTCCGTGTTTTCTCACTAAGGCTCATGAACATTAGCCTGAACAGCACCTGTTGGAACCTTTCATGACTGGAACCACTGCAAAGGTTCTCTGATTAATTATTGCTGATTAATCTCTGATTAATTATCTTTAAAGCCATCCCCATGACACAGTAGAAGCAGCAGGGTCATTAGGCAGTTAATTGAGTGAAATCATCATGGACACTGATTCTAATCACAGATTTGACATAAGCCTCTGCTTCAGACTATGTCTGAAACCCAGCTGACTAAGATCTTAGAATTATGAGGTCACACATTTCTAGATTTGAGTGGTCACAGCTTTCTTTATGTCCTGTCTGAAACCCGAGTGTTTTAGTAGAGGTTTATAGCTGACAGGACAGTTTGAACCTTGCGTGCATGAACAAAATCCATGTGGCAAATCTGTCAAGCACTGGTGTTTTCTCGGGGGCTGACAGCTGTGGTGTCCACAATGTGTTTGTTCTTCCCTTGCTGTCTTTGCCACTGGGAGAGGACTTGGATACAGTGCAAGTTCTGTCATAGTTTAACATAATCTTACAAAACTTTAAGTTATAAGGCTTGCTGAAATTCATAGAAGTGGTATTAATTTTCTTGAGTCACAGTTCTGATATTACATTCCAAGTGAGGGGCTTCATACCCTAAAATTGTCATGGAATTATCACTCACCCTAAGGCAGTTGGATCCAGTGGGTGCCACAACACAGAGAGGTGGCTGTTGCTGGTTGATTTACTCTTTTCCCTCTCCCTTTTGCATAAGCTACCAAAGAGAAATCAGGTGATTTGAGTAAGACAGAGAGTTTCACCAACAGTGTTCAGTCTAGTCTTTCCTGACTGTTTAATTTAGATGACCTCATCTGAATTAGTTTTGTGCAGACAAATCTAGGTGACCTTTTCTTAAGCTCATCTTTTCACAGTATTATTGCACCAGTGGTACAAGATGAAAAGTAGGGTGGAGGTTCAAACCTCGTGTTCTCCAGAATCTCTTTGGACTTGGATTTGAAATAGAGGACAGTGTCCTTTCTGCAGATGAAACATGCACCGTCAGCACATTGGGAGTATTAATTTCATGGTGAAATCACTTAGGTAGTGTCTTGGCTGTCATGCAGCAAAATATGATGAAATCACTGTGTGCATTAGACAGAAGAATTTAGTTGTTTACTGCCAGGATAGTGAATATGCTGACATCTGTAACTATGCTACTAGGAATTCTGCAGAAAACTGTACAAAATATATCTCAGCAGATCTCAAAGCTGACTGTTCAAGGTAAAAGAATGTAGGCTTGTGTCCTGGTTTCAGCTGGTATGATTTTTTTCATTAGTAGCAGCTATGGTGCTGTGTTTTGTATTTAGTGTGAGAATAATGTTGATAACACACTGATTTTTTACTTGATATCAAGTAGTGCTTACTCTAAATCAAGGAGTTCTTAGTTTTCCATGCTTAGCTGTGAGCAGGTGCACAAGAAGCCAGGAGGGAGCATAGCAAGGACAACTGACCTGATTTTTTTAAATTGCCATTATTTATTTGAAAATAGTGCACTCCCATGCTATGGTAAAACTGTTATTAATCCTTAACAAAATCCAAATTCCCTGTAACACAAAAGGTTTTGTATTTCATTTGATAACAGCTGCTAAATTCCATGACTTCAAGTTTTCACTAGAGTGTTTCAGGGATAATCAATGATTTTTTTGTGGTGTCTCACTGCCTCCCCTTTCCACATCCACATCTAAGCCAGGGGATCTTTGTTACAGCTCAGATGGCACATTTGCACCAAATCTCCTGATAGTGCAAAGGAACACGGGAGGCACTGATACAGCTACCTATTGTCTTGGGAACAAAAAAGCTGCAGTTAAGAGGAATGAAGAGATCTGACTCTTCCTTTTTTTCTTAAAGTGCAGTGAAGTTTGAAGAAAATCAGTTAAAAAAAGCTGACATGAAAATGTCAGTCACAACTGCCTGTTAAAGCATGGGCCAGTCTTAGCAGATCCTAAAATGGACTGAAGTTAATTTCAGTTTAGTTTGTGTGCCAGACTACATTCAGGTATTTTGCATTCCTTACATTTCTGAGTAGATGGAAGTATATATCGCTTTTCATTTAGGAGCGAGAAGCAAAAACAAAATAAAAGCACAAAGCTGATGTAGATATATTTTCTGGATGTGCTTATCACTTTTCACATTTTTTTGTTGTTGCATATTATTTTATCTATTTTGATTACATTTTTCTCTCTTTTTTGCTAAATTCATCAGCTTATATTTTTCAGCTATAACCTACAAAAGCTTTTATATTAACTGCAAAGCAAAAGAGGTATTGAAGAAAGTTAAAACACAGTTGTGACCTTAAAGTGTTTTTTTTCCATGTTTACACAAATATCTGTGGTGGCCTGAGCACTGGAAACTCAGATTTGCATTTTTAAGCAAATGTATGCAACCCACCTGTATTGCTAAGGCAGGTAAATTACAGTAAGGAGGAGTATTGACCTGAAGCTTGTTTTTGTTAAATTATACAGCTTTCTGTCCACAGGTGATAGCAGAATACATTAATGGCTCTTCTGTGTGCCTTCAGCAACAAAATTTCATTTAATAGAAATCCAAACTTGCCTAGGCATGAAAATGCATAGTGAAAGCACAAAACCATTGTCTTTCATCTGCTGTGTAATAGAACTCTGAAATAATTATTATAATTGTACCACTCTGATATTTGTGAGGCCAGACTAAACTAATTTCAGAAGCATGGTGTTAATAATATATTTTTCCTTCTTCTACAGTAGTTCTAACAAAAACGGTATATTGTTAATATCAGGATTAAAATGTGGGTGAGTTGTTTTTTTTTCCTATTCCAACTGCAGCCACACAGGTCTTTCTAGACTTGTTTTGTAAGTTAGATCTCATGAGGGACACCTGAGATCAGCACATACTTCAGAGCACTCTCCCACTCCCTCAGGGCAGTAGAACATCTCTGCAGCTGCAATATGGTTTCTACAAGAGAACACTATCAGATGAAACAGAAGGTTTCACAGCCTGTACTTAGCAGAAAGATTTGGGAATTTGTGATTTCCCCAGTAATGCTGTCCAGTACAAAGAAATGTTTACAGCAGTGTAACGCAGCAGTTTTAATTCTGTCACAGACTGTTACATTTTAATCCTATTCTTAAATAAATGCAAGGATGATAAATGTTAGCAAGTATTAATTATAAACAGGATGGACTTATTTATGGTAAATTAATTATAATGATTCTTTTTGGAAGATAATCACAGACTGGTTGAGATGAAAGTGACCTCTGGAGTTCATGTTGTCCAACTGCTGTGCTCAAGCACAGTCACCTAAAGCAGGTTGTCCAGGACCATGGCCAGGTGGCTTTGGAATATCTCCAAGGATGGAGATTCTACAGCCTCGCTGGGCAACTTGTTCCCATGCTTTGCCACACTCACATTGCATAATTTAATAAAAAATGTTTTGCAATTTCAGCAAAAGTACAATTGTTCATGCATTGGGATATTTATTTCATCAGAAGATGTCCAGTGAACATGTCCATGCCTGTGGCAGGGAGGCTGGAACTGGATGATCTCTAAGGTTCCTTTCAACCTGAACCATTCTATGGTTCTGTGATTAACAAGGCCCAGCAAAGCCAGGCAGCATGAAATTTGTACTTCGGCTGAGAAGGGACTAATGCATTTAGTAACTAGAGAAATCATTCTCTACTTTGGTTTCTAACTTGCTGAGTATAAGGAGGCTAGGAAAACAAATGTAAGTGGGAGAAAATAGAATGCTCAGAATACTGAGCCATACTTTTTAATCTGAAAGCATAAATGCTTTAGTAGCAAATCACAGTACTGTGATTATACTCTGTTGAAGGAGGTCCTTTTCTAAGGCAATTCCATCCCTAAGAAATGTAAATGTTGATAATATCCATGCTTACTAAGTCTTCCACTTTGTAAAGTACAGATAGTGACAACTTTAGCTGAAGTGGCATGAGATTTTGGTTAATATGCTGGTAAGTAGCAGATGGATAATGTCATATGATTTCATTTTTGGAAAATGAAAAAGTTACAGAGTCAGAAAACAGTAAAAAAGTATTATGCTTATTTAGAAAATGCATTTTGTGTAAATCTCTCTTCAGACCTGTTTTATACATTGTTTATTAAAGTAATGACATCATAATCTCTTGAATAGAGGTTTGACTGAGAGAAAGCTTAAATCTTAATCTGTCTAAACAATGCATGGTCTATTGGATATGGGGTGGAGGGTGAGGGAAGAGCAAACACTAAACCTACATTCATTCTTTTTCTATTTCCCTTTCTTCCCAGAATGCTATACAGCAAATGGAGCTGACTATCGTGGCACTCAGAACCAGACCTCCCAATATGCAGGGAAACCTTGTCTATTTTGGAATGAGACCTTTGAGCATCCTTATAATACTGTGAAATATCCCAATGGGGAAGGAGGGCTTGGAGAGCATAACTACTGCAGGTAAGAAACATTTAACATTGCCTGTATACCCAGTGTTACTTTGAGCAGCTGACAGAAAATTAGGAAACATTCTGTCGTGCAGTGAAGAATGTCAGAACCATGGGTATCTAACACTTTTTGGTTTGCCCTGTAATCAGTACCCTGAATCTGTGAGCAACATTAGTAGAATAACTTTTTCAACCCAGTTCCCACACTTATTCAGCACAGTCCAAATCATGTGTCAAATTTATAAGGTGGCATGACAGACTATAGATTACTTAAATGAAAAGGTGGAGATAAAATGATCCAAATTAGAAGTACAGCAGTTAACTGAGTGTCTGGAGGAGTCTCTGGATGTTTTTTATCCTCACACACAAGCCTGGTTCTGTTACATTCTCCAAATTTTGTGCTAAAGTTTTGTTCTAATGAAAGTTATGTAGTCACTAAAAATTCCAAGTGAGCATCAGTCATTTAGAGTTATTTGAATTCAGAAGCTCATCTGTCAGGCATTACAATACCAGATTAAACCATGGCAGATGCACTTCTGTTTCCTTGCCTTCTAGAGAAGTCCTCCATAACTATAGATAGAACAAAAATAAGAACTTCAGAATTTAGGAGCCAAATCAGAACATAAGTTCAGAGATGTTTTGGCTCTGCAGGCTTTTTTTCAGCTCTGTCTCAGGAGGCATACTAATACAGAGCTGTGAAAAATACAGTGCCACTGAATTCTCTCTGATACAAATAGCAGAATCAAGAATGTTATTCTGATTGTTGCTGTGTGGCAATATTCTAGACAGGCTGTATCTACAGGATCTTACTTTTGGCAGTCATCTCTGGCTAATATTTTGGTTACTACAAAGCAAAACATTTACAAGCTGTGCAAAAATATGCATGAGAAAATGAATGTCTATCCAGATATTCAAAAAACACTTACTTGAGTCTTGCTTTACCTAGCAAATGAGAACTTGGTAAATGTTACTAGGAGCAAGAAGCCTATAATCTGATATGTAAACCTGAAAAATTACTTAATTACCAAATAGAGCTTTTTTACCTCAGTCTGCTAGGTATTAGATTATCCTCACTGAGGTGAAGTTTGCCTGGAAGGTTGGGCATTTTCTTCCTTATGCTGTATCACCTGGCCTAGGAATATTCTCCCAGGTGTATGGAATGACAGTCCTAACTAATGGGTGACTTTTAACTTCAAATTCTCTTGAAAGAAAGCTTGGAAAGTCACTGAGAGTGCCAGAATATATCTTTAGCATGCAAATGTTGTCGAGGGCTGTGATACAGCTGTTTTAGCTCTTTCTCTGACATTCATCTGCTTGATGACAATGGACAAGTTGATCTTCCCTTTTCTCAGGCAGCACATACCTCACAAGGCTTTTCTAAGGCATAATACATCCCTTTCAGATTTGATTTTAGGGACAACATTTGAGTAATCAAATTTTACACTTGAAGTATGAATCAGAAACATGTTACCTCTCCATGGGTGGTCCTTACTTGGAATATTTTGTTTATTGCAAGACACCCTGTTAAGATGGAAATGGCTTATAGCATTCCACTCATTTCAACCATAACAAAATTATGAAGACTGAAATTTTTGGAGATTTTGAAAGACAGAGAGTTGTTTTCTAACTGCATGCACTTCTGAGGTTAAAGTCAAAGATTTCTAAAGACATTCATCATGTTTCTCTACAATTTCCTCACATTTTTAAGGCATTTATATGTAGAGTGCTGTTATCATGACTGAATTCCTGACATAGGGTTTCTGTCACGAAGATGTAAATGCTAAAATTCCTTTAACTCTGGAAACAAGGGAAAATGGGTTAGTTCAAGTACAAGCTTCACTTGGTTTTAGTCTTCTACTTTTTTTAGCTACTGGAGGCTCTTGCATTACATCTAAATTCTTAGCATAGCTAGTCTTAGACTTTCCCTGTTCACTACCTCTACTAATCTGTTTGAAAGCCTAACTAGCAACATTTTAGTCATCTAAACTGCACTCAACTCACCAGTTGTTTTCAGCAGTCTGCTGTTTGGCCAAAAAACATCCACAGAATTTCTAAAATTGGATCTCCCACAAAAGAGTTGCTAATAGGCGTAAATGACAACATGCAGCTGAACTGACACATCAGTAGGGCTGTGTCATTAATAGAATTCATGCCAAAGTTCATGATAAAAAAGATTGCAACTGGTCATAGTTAAAAGGAAAAGTCATATTTCAACCTGACTGTCCAAAATAACAATTTATTCTCTTAAATAGATCTTAAAAATGTGAATAGCTTTTCACAATGTACATAGAAAAAACTTTAAATAACTTAATGACTAATGAGGTGTGCATTTGTAAGTGGTGCTACACAACAGCAAATAATTATAAAAATAGTGATCATCATCATCATGGACACATAAGGAATTAACCATCAATGTAAAGCAATCACTGGAATGGATTTAGTCAGTTTTATTGAAGGGGAGGAAAATAATTCAGTCTATCCCAGAAGATTTAAGCAGTGTTTTTATCACCATACACACAGAAAGTTGGAGTCTGGGCTGTTTTGTACCAAGGCAGAAAATCAAGTTTATGAGTCTGTGGAACCTGTACACAGGATGTGAGACAGAAAATCTTCCTCCCTGTCAGTACTGACCAGAAATAGCTCTGCACCTTTTAACCTTAGAGTAAAACAAAGCTATATTTTAGACATTACTAGCATCTTATGCTTGATGAATACTGTAATAACCAAAGCTATCTAAACTTCCTGATAATGCAAAACTTTGCAATTTTTTGGTATATAAGTACAACAGTAGGTATTAGAGCAAAAATAGTAATGCCATTGAGGTTTAATAAGATTGATTTTTTCGTGTGTGTGGTTTTTGAAAAAAAATCTGAATTTCACTGGCTGTTTTTCAGAAACCCTGATGGGGATGTCAGCCCATGGTGCTACATTGCAGAACATGAAGATGGAATATACTGGAAATACTGTGAGATTCCATCCTGCCGCAGTAAGAGCTCAGTGCAATTTATTTAGGCCTGCATCTCAGTTGAGCAGAGATTGGCAGTTATACAACAGTGGGTGGTGATTTCCAAACACAGACTAGGATAAGGCAAAACAGCTTATTTTCAGTTGCAGACTAAGCTGTATTTTAAACAGGTTTCTTAGGGTTTATGACAAGCTTATTGAATTGTTTCTCCACTGCTATCCTTTTCATCTGATCTCAGAATTATTGGATTATATTATTTACAAATAATACTGTATGACAGGGAATTACACAAAACATGTGAAGTACTGCTAGTTCTTTTAATCCATAGATCATTAATTTATTAAAGTCTAGAGAACAAAAAAAGGGAAAGTTTTTACAAGGTACATTCATATCCATCCATTGCAATTCGCTCATAAAAAGAATTACATTAGTTTAATGTGTATAGAGCATCATACACAGAATTGCTTGGAGGAAACAAAAAATATGAGAGGGCACAGTGAATTCTAGAATTCTGACAGGTGCAGATACTTAGAATTGCTATGAAACCACAACCTGGACTTTGATTTTTTTTTAAATCAGATAATTCACAGGCTACTCACATGAAGCTTCTTTCCAGAATTTCGTATTTTTTATGTATTCTATTTTTTACTGTGTCCACAATGTCATGTCATGATTTGTGTCAGTATGTTCCAAAATTGTCTTTTCCCAATCACTTTTTTTTAAATATGCCCAAATATTAAGAAGATAACCTAGTTTTGCCTGTTAACAAGCAACCATAGCTACTACATTTTAGTAAGTCTAATCATTAATGTTTTCACTTGCTTTCCTAACTTCTTCTGTGCAAGTACCCTCTGTTTCTCAGGCATAACTTGGGTGTTCACTGCTAAGCACCAGAACAGGTGTCCATATGTAGATACACATTTGATTGGAAGAAGTATATTTCTTACTTGAAGTTAAGAAAACAAAACAAGAAAAAAGGAGCTAAAGTGATTTTTTTTTTTTAATTTTGTTCACAGCTTTGTTGTTTTGGTTTTTTTATGAATGTGAATGACTCACATCTTCATGCTAGGCAAACAAATACATAAGTGTGACCTTAAGACAGATGCCTTTTACCTAGACTTAAATTCAGATTAAGGGGTCTAATTTAAATAACACAAAATCATTCAACAATCTGATACTCATTGTTCAGAGGGTATCTTACTCTTATTTTTCTAATATACCAGGCATGATTTAAGAAACCTGACACTCCTAATTAAGAAATTTAACTTGGTCTAAAATGAAAGAATTTGCATTTTCTTTAAAGACCACAGATGTTAACAAATTATCTGGATATGGCACCAGGAAAAAAGCTGAAAGGCAAATTCTCTCCACTCCATTTGTTCTACACAAAGGATCCTTTTAAAACCAGCCTCGCTCATTTTCTCTGTGGTGGGGAGCAGAGGATTTAAACTTGGACACTTACTTGCACAGATAATCCAGACTTACATTTACAAAATGTCCTTTTGACCAGTAGCAGCTGCTTCAAGCATTGCACTGAAACTCGATACTAGAAAAAGGAATTGCAGCAATTTAGAGCAAACTGTACATTGCAAGCCCATCCAAATCTTAATACAAACCTCATGGTTTATGAAGCTGTGTAAGTAAAAAAATCTTTTATTCTTCACCAGACTTTCTGTTTTCAGTAAGCATGATGCTAAGTCATAGGACCATCAAAACTATCTTGTGAAGTACACAACACAAAACTTGAGTTTTGTGATGGAACAAGAAAGCAATTGTGTAAAAAAAATTCCTATTTGAAAATTTTTGGAGAAAAATTTCTTATATAAGCTTCTTTTCCTTAACGATATTTACTGCTAGAAAATTATCTGGAACATAAGTTACCTATTAACTGTGCCCACATAATACCATGGCAGTGCCAACAACATGAAGCATCTTGATTACCAAGAGAGATTTGCATGCAATGACTCATCTCAACAATAATTAAGAATCTACAGTTAAGAATTTTTCATTATGGTGATGAATTCACATGATTATATCATGTGTCTCATTCCCTAATATTCCCTAACACATAACACTACATTCTTCAGTCAGAAATGTGTTCTGACATTCTGCATGTGTAATGTACAGAATTTAGCAGTGTTAGATGAAGATGGATGAGCATAATCACAGGAGCCAGTGGTAGTTACTCCAGGAGGAGCTTCCCTTTTCTTCCTCTCTCCTCCTTGGTGTCTGCTAAACAGACTGGAATGGACAGAAACAAAATAAAAGGCAAGACTGCAGCTCCAAGTCCTGAGAGAACATGTGCATCTCACATGGAGGATTCAGAACTGAATGCTTCAGATGGTTTGTTTGCAGTGTTGCAGCTATTCCCAACTTTTTTGGTCTCCTTGTTAATGAGGTTAGGTTTAAGTTCAAAGGAAATAACAACTTACACTTCCAAAATGTGAAAGAAAGAAAGAAAGGCTTGCTATACCACTTAATTACATTTTCATGTTTGTGACTCATATGACTCTCTCCCCATAAAGAGATTTCTGGAATTGTATTTCCAGAGTGCATGTATGTAATGTAATAAATTTGACTGAAATATTGAGGAGGTGTTAAATGGCACGGCCAGGTAAGTTCTACAGAGCTATATGGAACAAAGGAACAAGGACAGCTCAAACAATTTGTGCAGACTGCCATTGCAAAAAACTAGGAGACTCTTCAAAGACAGCTAGATGAGCATAGCTGGAACATGGTTTTGAGCTCAAAATGATTAATTCCATATTTGAATACATTTAATACGTGCCTTAACATGTAAAATGCAGAAGCTGTGGTGTTTGCCAGGACCTCATTATGTCAAATGCTGCTTAAAAGAAAAATAATATGCTTATGCAAAAGAGGTGACCTTTTAAGCAGAAGAGGACAAATAGATACAAATGGGTGAAGACAGTGTAATAGTAAAACATCACTGGGGAGCATGAACAGTAATTGCAGAACACTGACTGCCTCACTTTGTGCCAAGTTTCTTTAGCAGGCTAAATATTAAGAGCAAAGAAGGTTAAAATACTGCTGGGACACCAAAGAGACTAATTAGTCTTAGGATGTACACTTGATTTAGTTAAAAAATTTAAGAAGTTTTAAAATTACTCAGGTTTCTTAGCATGGAACATACTGAAGTACTAATCCTCTGGAGCCAAGGTTGAAATGTCTCACTAATAAAGCTACTTTAAAAAAGAAAAAAAAATTAAAATCCCAGGTCTCTAGGAAAATGAGCTAGGGTGGATAACTTGGAAGATTCTTCAGGGCTGTGAAATCATGTACAATACAAAAAAGAATGAGCTCTCTCAGAGTTATCTGCCCAGCTGTACTCAGCTGGGGTGGGGCTGCAAGTGGGGATTTCCAAAGGTATGTTAAATCAGGCTGTAACTTGAAGTCTCAGAACTTACACGAATGTTGCTGTGGGGCATATCAAAGCCATAACTCCCTGCAAGTATTTATAATTGAAATTGTATTCTTAGAGAACAAAATTAATTTATGAACAATATTTGTAGCAACATTATGTCATTATTTATAATAAGTTTACTGGCTACTGTAATAACCAATGACTACATAAATAAAACACTCATACAGGTCTCTGAGCACATCATGTCATACAGAGCTGTGGCACTTAGGTGGACAAGAAGAATCCATGGCAATCTGGCATAGGAATAAAATTTATCTTAACACAGACCTAGCTTAGTATCAGATTTAATTTCAGCTATGTGGATATGACAAGTGGGTAAGGGATAATTTTATGCCATTAGCACAGCACTGTATTTTACTCCACATCCTCTCTTGGAGGGTGGTCATTGCTTTGATGAAAAGTGCAAAACCAAAAAAAAACAGCACTGAAGGGGGAAAACTGATCTCCCATAGTGACCAAGGAACCTTGAAACATCATGTTGAGGTAAATAGATGGGTTGCTTTTTAAAGTAATATTGCTCATTTTTAATCTCTTTGTACAACGCTTCAGATTCATATCAGAATTCAAGTTTTAAATATTAGGAAATTCCCCTATATAAGTATATAGTCCCTCCCATAAAACTTGCCAAACTCCATTCTATAACATGGGGGGTTTATCTTTAGGTTCCCTTCCTCAAGGATTCTTAGGTGTATCTTTAGGTTCTCTTCCTCAAATATCCTGTTTTGAAAACTTCCAGAATATAATTGTTTGGAAGATCAGACAGAAACCACACAGTTTAATTTACATTTTCAGAATATGCATGCAATAGTAAAAAAAAACAAACCAACAAAAACACAACACCCCTGAACCCATTTAATGCCTTGGGTTTTTTAATTGCCTCTTTCAGGAGAAATTAACAAGGTATTTATCTTGTCTATTTTACTGCAGCTTACTGAAACCAGCTAGAGAGTCTTACAGGTATATTGCTGAGAAGAGATGATACTCTTTTGTCCCATCACTCATCCCTGGGTGTGTTTGGAAAATATGACAAGAATCATGCAGAGTACAGTAGCAAAGAGTAGCAAAGAGTAGCAAAGAGTAACAAAGAGTAACAAAGAGTAACAAAGAGTAACACTTCCCACAGTGCAAAATCAAGCCCCCAGCAGAGAGAGCTGCTCAGTGGCCAGGTAGTGCATGAAGTGGTCTGGGATGTTTAGAATGACTGTTGTGTGTTCCTCCTGCCAGTGCCAGGAAATCTGGGCTGTTACAAGGACCATGGAGAGCCACCACCTTTGACTGGCACCAGCGAGACCTCAAATAAACTCACAATCCAAACATGCATCAGCTCCTGCCGAAGTCAACAGTTCAAGGTGATTTCTTTGACATACATTTACAGAATGTTTTCAAAGACAGAAATGGCAACATGCCTAGAGCTCTCTGTCATATTTCTTCTCTTCCCCATATTTTTTTAACCTTTGGGAGGTCTAAGGTTACACTTCCACCCCAGAGATCAAGCCCTCTCTCTGCATCCAGAGGAATCTGTACAAATGACTAATGAGTAACGCCAGGAGAAAATGTGATTGCTTACTGTAATTGTGAGTGTCAGGGTGCCCTCCATTCCATCTTTCCCCCTACTCTTAAGTAGCATCCTGACAGCCCAAACAAAAATAGCCTGTGGTGGTTCCTCTGACTAATCTTACTTCTCCAAAACACACATATTCTGCTGCCAGCTTTCTTGTTCAAACAACCTCCCACTGTCACTCCTTCAAATACTTTTCCTCCCTTTCTTATGCATCTTTGTTGTCAAAGTTTGCAGGCATGGAATCAGGTTATGCTTGTTTCTGTGGAAATAATCCTGACTACTGGAGATACGGGGAGGCAGCCAGTACGGAATGCAACAGTGTTTGCTTTGGAGACCACACTCAGCCCTGTGGTGGGGATGGCAGAGTCATTCTTTTTGACAGTAAGTATTGAAGCAGGCTCAGTTTTTCCCAAAGGAGAGGCCTCACATGTTCATCAAATTAGGGAAAAGGCTGAAAAACAGTGAGAACTGTTGCACACCAAATGGCAAAAACACCTCCACTTGGTACAAAATAAAGCAGCTTTCCATCTCTGCCTAAAATTCCCATCCATTAATAATGCAAAATAGCTCTTCCAAGAAATGATGCTTGCTCATGCTCCAGAGGTTCTCTCATTTTCCTCACAAGTGGGACTAAGCTATCAGAAACTCCCTAAGAAATGATCTTACTAGAGAGTAAAAAATTGTATGTGCATGTAGGGATGTGCATTGTCAGTTGATGGCATTTGAGTTGCTCTCTGGATTCGCTGGTGTGTAAGTTTTCAATTTCATACAGCTGTGAAGGAATGTCAGTCATTAAGCAGTGAGAGTCAATAGTCACTAATCCACTTGCCTGCCTCCCTGCTAGGGATGGAGTAGAAGCCCCTGAATCAGAGATTTCTCTTTTATCCCATTTCTGCAGTAAAGGGTACATGGTTACACACAAGGACAAAGGGTAGTTGCAGTATTCAAGACTGATGCATGGGTCAGAGTAATGAGGCATAAGGAGAGTATCCCAAGCAAAGGCAACAGAGGCTGTGCTCCCAGTGCTGTGGGAGGGAAAGAGCAGCTGCAGAGTGCATCTGCTGGCCTAGCAAGTCTGTACCTTTAAATCACATTTAAGTATTAGAATCTACAGGGTACTAAAGCTTTTTGCAAAATTAATGTATTACCTCTTTTCTTTCTTCCCATTTTTCTCCCTTTCCTCTTGTTTTCACAGCCCTTATTGGTGCCTGTGGAGGGAATTACACTTCTGCTACAGCTGTGATCTATTCCCCAGATTTTCCTGATACATATGGCACAGGCAAAGTCTGTTACTGGACCATACAAGTTCCAGGAGCATCTCAAATCCACTTCACCTTTGTCCTTTTTGAAATCAAAGATGCTACAGATATGGTGGAATTGCTGGATGGTTACACCTATCATGTTCTAGCTCGTTTTAATGGCAAGAACCGGCCTCCCCACACCTTTAACATCTCTTTGGATTTTGTCATTTTGTACTTTTTCTCAGATGACATCAATCAAGCCCAGGGATTTGCTATCAGGTATAGAGGTAAGAGGCTATTTTTGCCGTTTCTACCTTTCAGTGAAGCATTTAATTCACACAGGAGATTTCTGAAGTGGCAATTAAAGAACAAATATCTTAGCTCTGACCTAACAGGTCATCTCTCTTGTTGCCACTACTCAGTGGGTAAAAGCTTTGCCAAAATTTCTCTCAGTTTAGAACATTCCAGTCAGCTACATCATAAATAGCAAAATACAGGTTTTCAAAAATTAAATTCTATACCTTCCTGTTAAGACAGATTGGAAAATGACAAAGGGAAACAAAACAAAACAAAACAATAATCCATCTGCACATTGGTTCATCTTGGCTCCTTCCAACAGTCTCTTCCTCTCCTGTTGAAAGTCATCAGGATAAAATGTTCTGGCCCTTGGGCTGTACCTACTGTTATGAGAAACAATCAGCTTCCAGAGAAATTGAGGACCCCAACCTGGTGAAGTACAGGATTTTTTAGGAATCAGATATAACTGGATTATTTGAGCTCTTTTAAGTAAACCAGAGAGCTGTATATCTATTTATAAGCACAAAATAAAGTCCAATTACACCTGTTAAGAAATTGTTATTGTAATCATACTCTTGTGTTTTCAGCTGTGAAGGACAATGTGCATCAAAACAAGACCCCAGTGAATCACACCCTTCCAGAGAGGATGAATGATAATCAAGCAAATCTCAGCATCAATGCAGCCCGGTCATCAAAGATCCTCTATGTCATCACAACCAGCCCAAGCCATCCAACTAGCTCCATGCCTGGTAATGATACAAGAAAATCTGGAAATGAAAAAAACATTTTGCCAAAGTAAAATCTGGAGTCACTATTTCCTTTGCTGCCTCCTCCATGTTAGCAGATCCACTGTGCATCTTACTAACAGATGAATTTCCATTCCATCAATTAGCACTAACTGGGATTCTCTCATTACATTTCAAAACACTTCTCAGCCTAAGTCAGAAATAGTGTAAAGATGGTGAGTTCCTGAGAATGAAAGCACATCAAAATAACGTGAGTCAGAGCAGCCTCCTTACTGAAATCAGCTTTAGTGACCACTGCATGCCACAGAAGGACACAAGTTGCTGAAGAAAGAAGAATCTTTTGTAGTCTAGAATAGCTTGAATGCTGTTTGCATCCCTGTTACCCCAATTAACAAAAGCCTCATCAATAATACAGAGGACTAGACAAGTTAATGGGTGTAGGGGAGGGGTCACTGAGAACTGTCATGTGTTTAGAACTCACCTTCAGGACATAACTGAATTCAGGAAATTGAAGTTGTAATAATTGAAGGCAGGAAATGCACTCTAGGTGAATATCACTATTATTCTCTCCTGTAGTTAATCCACCCTGGGCATCTGCTTTTATCTGTCACTGAAGCTGGGGGACTCCCAGTGTTGAAGCTGCATCCCAAACCTGAAACGTGAGCTGCAGACACCCAAACCAGCCAAGGTGCAGAAGGTGCCTAGGAATAGTCTGGGACTAGGCCCAGCCTAATGCCTGACTTACCACAGTTAACCTAAGCTGCCCAGTGTTAAACTACCCCAGGAACTCCAGTAGAAACTGCACCCTTGGATTCCATGCAGTTCCAAAAGTATTGTTCAAATCATCATGTACAGGCAATGCTTTGAGGAAGGGGCAGTGGGTAGAACATCTGCTTCCTTTCCTAGATAATTTTACTAGGATATGCTTTGAATTTTGCCAGCTTTCAATTTTACTGGGAGGAGTTCTGCAAGGGAAAAAACCAGTTCTGACTGAGTTTTACAGTTTGTGCCAGTCTGCAGAAAATACTTGTAGATTTAAGGCATTGTCAAATTACAGATTTGAACAAAGCACCACAAGGCTGTTTACTCCTTTATTGCAACATTCTTACTGTAAAAAGTGTAAGTAAATGAATATACTAAGAGCTTCCCCTCTTCTTTTTTGTAGAATGGACAATATACAGTCTAACAGCACTGCTCATCCTAAGTGTTACAGCCATAATAGCAAAGATACTTCTGCACATTACCATGAGGTGAGTGTGGAGCAAAACCAACCACAGAGAACCAAGATCTCAGCTCTGCCCCAAACCTGGGGCTCCTCTCTCTGCCTTCTGATTGTCAGATTGGCCATATTCCAAAACAAGTTAGTTATTACACTCATACCAAGTAAATTTTGTGTCCTCCAGATGGACACTCACTGAATGAAATGATGGGTGAGTTATCAATAAATCACAATGTTGAATATTGTATTTACATAGTACAAACATGCTTAAATTAATTTGTATTAATAGCAACTATAATAATAACAACAACTACAGTCTGTAGAGCCCTCTCAGCTTAATGTCACTGCTGTCATTAGGGTGGCAAAAGGATACCTTTCATTTGGTGAAGACAACCAAGAAACACTCCAAATCCTGCATTTTGCACAGCAGGGGAAGTGTCACAGACGTAGTAGAAGCTGTGAGCACTCCCAGTGTAGGAGTACTGCAGCCTTATTAATAACCATAGCTCCCCAAGCACAGTAACACAAGAGTGAATTTACTCTTGTTTCCTAGGTCCCACCAGATTCCAGCTGCAGCTGAAACAGAAGATTGCAGTGATGTCACTACTGCTGGTGAGATCTGGAGTATATTTTACCAACCATCCACATCAATATCCATCTTTAAGAAAAAGCTTCGAAATCAACAAGATGATTGCAACCCACTGGTGGGAAACTGAAGTGTCTTTTATTTTGCAAGAATTGATCTTGTTAAAATCCAGGTGACTTGAGATTAATCTTCCTTTTTTTCCCTCCCAATCTCATACCTGTTTTCCAAAAAGTCCATTTCCAAAGGCTTTTGAGTGACTTTACCTATCTGCTCTTCTCAGTGACAACGGAGTTCATTGCAGCAATAATTTTGAAATACCTGGTGCTTCTCAAGTCTGTAGTGCTGTTAATTACTGCCTTTAAACCATTGCACTTAAAATAGATGTAAAAACTTGTAAAATTCAAAATGTTCTGTACCCCTATCAAAGGTAACTGAAGGGGTATCTACAGGTTGAGGATTTCTTGTGTCCCACTTGCCTTTACCACTGTGTTGTATCAGGCTACTCTAGTCCTTTTATTCTCAAGGCTGAAGAGAGAGGTGGGTACTGATAACCTGTTCAGCTGCCACAGCAAGCAGAGCTGATTTACCTTGATGTAAACACATCTAAATCTGTTTACATACCACTATACAGTAGAATGGGAATCAAAGACTGGAAAAATTATCAGCCTGGTTGCTCAGTGCTGTGCTCTTTTTGCATTTTCTGTTTGTGTCTACAAGCAGAGATGCAAACATGAAAAATCAAATTCAGGAGGACTCTAAAACAAGATTCAGCTACAAATACACATTTTGATTGACTAGTGCTCACTAGGTCAAGGCCTGCACGAGCATTGAAGCCTTTTAAATTACTCTCTCCAACCCATTATTCACTGATGTTTATGATAATTTTGTTCATATTCACAGTGATCCTTTAAAAAACTATTTTACTCCAGCATGACAGCCAGCATTCATCCTGGGTATAAGCTATGGGCTTCTTAAAGGATTGTCCAAAAATACTGTAATCCACTGAATTTTTATCAGTGAGGCTAACAAATTTTTTCTCTGAACTCATATGTGTTAATCTCAGCAGCCCAAACTATTTACAAAGCTGTAGGCTGCTATCACCAACTCACCTGGACCAGACTGTGCAGCTGAACATGTAAGAAACAGCTGCCTTGACATTTACCTGTGAGGAGAAATGTCTCTTTGCCTGCAGCACTAAAACTGAACTGAATTTTAAGGTAATTGCCTTAATTGTCAAAGAACTAAAACATCAGTGGGGTTCTGATCTTTGAATTATTTTCTCTTTGATTGCAACAGACAGCATTAACTATTTCTTCTCTTTGGTAGACTGACTGTCCATCCAAAATACTCAGATTTCTTATCCCACCACCACAAGTGGGAAACAAGTGATTCCAAGGGATCAGCAGTGAGTCTTTCAGCCTCAGCAAGTTCAGACCAGCAAGATATTTAGGGAAAACTGTCAATGCAAATGTCAAATTGTCTGGCAAAGTTTACAGTGGGCAGCTCCTTAAACTCAGTTAGAGGAGGTTCACTGAGAACCATTAAACTACAGTAATTCTGGTTAAGTTTGAGCATATGCCAATGGTCTGCATATGCCAGATGTGCAGTCAGAGGACATCTAATAAGTGCATCTGCAAAAGGCAATTGAGAAAAGTCAGAAAATTGTCACTAACTTTAAATTCATTATAGTATCTGCCCTTATGTTTTTTAACATATAACTCCCTCCTTTTTGTGAGAACTACAGATTTAATTGAAAAAAGGGCACCAAAGAATTAAGCAGTGAAATTATTGTGCCTTACCACTGGAGATCTGGTCTTTTACCTGAACTGAATTCAGTTCAGCTTGATTTATGTACCACAGATGAGTGCTAGAGACAGCTGAACAATATCACAATGCATGCTTAAAAGAAACCAGACTTTACTAAGCCAGCAATTATGGAATTGTTTATATAAAAAATGGAATAGCATGGGAACATCTAGTACTTTCTTGCGTGAGCTGCTGGAAAGAATACAGGAAAATATAATTACAGTATTAGCTGAAATGAAGACAGGACAAGTTGTAAAAAATATGCTGGTTCTCTCTTATGTGTCATCATGTTGGACCAAAAAACATTGTCTGTTTCAGGCCCAAGGAAAGTTCTGAAATTGCATTTTTTAAAAGTAAGGTTTTGCATCGTGCTGTGTGGAGAAAGAGTTCACCTCAGAGATTCAGAGCAAAACAAAGCAGGTTGGTTCCCAAGCATCCTTAATTTGGTGCTCTAATAGGAAAGTGGGCAGAGAAAATCACAGGGCGGTGCAGGGTCCTCGGGAGCTGTTACGAGCACATAGTGCTTATCACAAAGTGAGGAAACTTTGCTTGCCTTATCAAATGCAAGTTAAACATTTTGTCAGAGAGACATTCATAAAGCACTTACCTAATGAGGATAAACTGGAGAAACATCAGGAACACCCAGTGACTGAGTTACACCTACTGCAGAAGGAAAAAACTCAGAATTTTATACTTCTCTTCCTTAGTGAAGAATTTAATTTCACTATAATATTAGAGAAAATTTCATAACAAACAGCAACAAAGACTGATGCTACTAATGCAAAAATCTAGAGAATTCAAGAAGAGAGATTTTTGCATTGCTTTCTTAGCTCCTCAAATATTTTTTAAAATAAAATTGTCTTTCATGGGACTTTCATGGGGAACATTAATCAAATTTATGTACAAAAGTCCCATAAAACCAGCACTTACAGCAGATTAACTGGTCATGGCAACAACAAACATGACTATATTAGACAGTGCATAGGTAATACACTGATAAAAGCATAGAAGAAATTATATTCCTCCCCACCAAATCCTTCAGATTGGCTGATTCTGGATACTTCTAGTGCTAGCAAACAGAGCAATGGATGGAAATTCATGGACAGGGTCCCTTAAACAGCACTTATTACTTTACAGGGCTGAGACCATGATGAGCAGGTAGATCTCCAGTGTGATCTTTTCAAAATGTGGTAGGGTCACTCACACTTGTAGGTCTGACACTTCAGGTGTGGTGATTTATGGCCAAGGTATGTGGTATCCATTAACATAGCATGTTTTGATCTTTGCTGTAAGGGTTTGGGGGAGAAAGAAGCAGAAAATGTGACCATGCACAACTGTTGTAATCCCAAAAGGAAACGCTCCTACTACACAGCCAGCTGAGAGCTGGCAGCTGGAGAGCAGGGACACCTCAGGATGTTGGTGTTTACACCATTTTCTTTGACAAATAGAAAATAACTGCAGAAGGATTTGTTTGGAATTGTATCTGAACGGCCTTCTGAGCTCCTGCCTAGCAGTTCCCTCAAGAGGCTGGACAGGCTGCAAATGTGACAGTAGCTACAGTGTCAAAAGCAACTGTTGTGACAACCAAATCATCATGAGGAGCTGCCTCCTCATTCACTTGGATTTCAGCTCCTGCTCTGGCCCCCTGCTCACTCTTGTGTTGGTGTGACCAGCTGTGTCGTGGTGCAATAAACTGATGGGGTCAAAAATTGCCATGGCTTTTCTTCCCTGAGTTACTTTTTACAGAGCTGAGCTCTCTGGCCTTGCTCCTGGGGTGGCTGCACAGGGAGATGAGCTCAGAGCTCCCCAAATCCACAGCTAAGCAGACAATAAGCCATAGGACAAGGACAGATGTCTGCCCCAGGAGCTGGGGCAATGAGCACTTCTGGAACTGCCAGAGATCAATCCGTGAGCCTGCTGCCTTCACACAGCAGCCAGTTCCAGCAGCCTACTCTGTGTGTGGAGCTCAGCTGGAAAGGGGCCAGCTGGACAAGTGCCTTCCCTCGTCCAAAATCTACATTTAAAACTAGTTTAGTTTGTTGACTACATGATTTTATATGTATTTTTATCTTAATATTGTTATGTTGTGGGAAAATAGAGACGTTGTTATGTAAAAATGTGTGATGTGTTATCATAGTAATATATATATATTTGTATATGTATAGGAAATGCTTATTTAATACAGCATATTATGCTTGTATCTTGCTAACATTTTATAGGAAGAAAAGATGTTAGTTTACACTCTGGGAAAAATAAATTTTCTATACACTGTAACCAAAGGGAAAAAAAAATCCAAGATACTTCTTTGGAATATATGATAGAAAGACATTGAGAATAGGAGAACTCAGCCTCAGTTTTGTGACAGAATAGATGCTGATAAAACAATTGCTGTAAGAAATACTTTCCTCCTTTGAATCTCATTTCTAGCCTGTAATTGTGTTAGGCTGTTCATCAGATTCTGCAAATCCATGTGCATCTCTTTGGATGATTTTTACCATCAAACATGTAATCTGCTTTTTCAATCAAGCATTATCTTCTTTTAGGACTTGTTTGTGCCAAATTCTTTACAGCCAGGACAATGCTGAGGAAGTTTATCACATTGCTCACACAAACAGTCCAGTGGAATTGCAGAATTAAAGTCTGTGTATTCTAACCCCCCCAGCAACAGCATAAATAGGAAGTATTTATGGATAGTCCTAGAAACTGCACTGAATCTGCAGCCTGGATGACTACAGGCCAAACCCATCAGCAGACACATGGCTGCCACTGAATGAGCATAAGTAGCTATTCCACTTTCATCTTCTGTTTAATAAACCTTCTCAGGCAATGGGAAGGAACAGATTTTTCTAGCGCACCACTTTGCCTAAAGGAAGGGTGAACTACAAAAACAACTCCTGACAAAAACTTGTCCAACCAGTTCTTACTGCCTTGCAGCAGTGTTTCACAATCTTCCAATGAAATACAGTTCACTGATAGTTTCACCTGAATATTATTCTGGACATTTATGAACAATTCTGCTACCTTGAGAGTAAAAAATACAATTGTTTTCAGACCATACCATTTTTTTTGTAACAAAAAATCCCCATTACACACACTTTTCATGCCACTCAAATTTACTGAGCACCTGTGCTTTGGGATGAAATTTGGCATTGTGAACTTCAATCTGAAGACATTTTGCTACAAGTCCAAAAGCTATCACATGAACCACACATAAAGCTGTCAAGAAACCAGAATAAATCAAATTTGAGATGACTCGCTGCTGAAGTACGTGCTGTGTTTATAACTGTTCACCCTGCATTCAGCAAATGTTGTAAATAATAATTATGAAAAAACAAATACAGTGTATTTGTGCAGGAGGAGTTGTTGGGATGACAAAAATGTGTACAAACATGAAATAAAGGAGGCAGAAACTGCTGCAGTTCATAGCAGATTACAAGAGCACTGCCTGTTATACATGTTACTACAGACTATTAGAGCTGAGAATGATTACTTTATATATAAAGTATGACATTGCTCTGAGACACAATTTTTGAGGTAAGAGCAAATTGAAAGTTTTCACTTTGTGTTTTCAAACTTTTAGAAAGAACTGTAACAATTCTTTCAGTGTTTGCTTTGCACATTTCAGCAATGTGTAATGCTGTTTCCACTTGCTTGCAAGATTCATCTTTTCTCTAATTAATTCCTCCTGGCCAAAATAATGCTACAGTTTAAGAAACCTTCAGCAACGTTTTATGTAAACACCAGAAAACCAGTGACAAATACCAAAACTGTCTCCAGCTTTTCATGCAAAGACTCATTTTTCTTTTAGGAACACAATTGTCACAGGGGACTGGACTCTCCTCTCCTTTCTTGCCATTCCAGTTTATGAGACTCTGGCACTTTTGGTTCTTTCTGGGAACTGTTCCCTTCTTTTTTCTTGGTTGTTTCCTAAGCAGCAGTTTCATTCCCCATGAGGGAAATGTGTTTTTTATTCTGAAAGAGACACTTTTCTGTGAAGCATTTAAGTCACAGGAGCACAGTGCTTCCACTGCAAGATAAAATATCTGGTTTCAGGTATGTTATTGTCTCCTTGGCCAGAGAATTAGGCCAGGCTGGCTCCACAGGGTATGAACTTGGCTGTCCTATTAAGGGCAGTTTTCTCTTCACACTACCCAAGTAACAAACGTTACCTAACAGCTGTCATAGGATTTGGCAGATGCACAGGGTATTGCAGATAGTGTTACAGGAACACCAAGTGTTACCATAATGTACAATCCCTTAAGAATAATCTGCTCCTGCTTGGCTTTTTCTACTTTATCGAGGTTCTGTGGAGGTTTGTGGTGCCCCACAGGACTCTCATTTTGTCACAAACTTGTTCCTTAAACATCAAACCTGAAAAGGAACCTTCCCCCCTTGCCAAGTATCAAAATGTTCATTTTGGACAGGAAATATTTACATTTAGTCCTTTTTAAAAAGCCACAACAAAGACTAGACAGAATACCCCACAGAGCTTGGCACCACACACAAGTTCAGCCAGCAGCCCACCGCTGTCTTTCATGGAGACAGAACCTGGGCTCACTGATTATTCTGTGGGACACTGAGGCTGCTGCTCTGTCCTGTTCTGAAAAGCACAATCACCTGACAGTTTTCTTCAGAGCAGGAAATGAGAAAACAGAACACCAGCAGCAACAGCAGACAGGGGGGTGAAAGGAGGGAAGAGAAGGGAGGTTCAGATGTGACCCCTCAAAATACACATTACCAGCCACCCTCATAATGCTATTTGTAAAAACAAGTGTTTCATGAACTAATTTGCAGATAAAAAGCATATCTGCAATCACTGGCAATTGCAAAGTTTCTGTTCACTTCATGAAAAAAGGGGCACATACTTAATTGGGAAGCACTTGCTCCTGTTGCTTCTCCACTATTGTGCCTGTCTTCCCACACAGACCAGGATTTTCCATTGCACCTGAGACAGGATGGGAACTCAGGCTGTGAAGGGTCCCCTACTAATTAATTCTCTTGAATGGTCATCCCAAATGGAGTTACCACATATGAAACAAGGAACACTGGAGAGAAGTAAGGCTCATTTCTTGGCTGAGTCCTGAGGTGATTAATTACAGTGCATTTGAACATGGATGAGAGACAGGGAAAATCCAGGGGATTACCAGGTAAAAATCTTTGGGAGAGGAAGAAGCTGGAGAATCCTGAAAAAGGCTCTGTGACTATCTCTGGATGGGAAATGAATAATACATGAAGGTGAAGAGCTTACACAATAATATACAGAAATACACATGTACATACACACACAGAGCCACACCCCCCAGGCTCCCCTCCTCTGCTCTCTGCATAAACATCTCTGATGAAATTGTGCTCTCTGCTGACAAAACGAGTACCACAGTATTGATTTTCACTTCAGCAGGACCAGTGATTCCATCTAGCTTGATTCAAGCTATTGAATGTTCAAGCTATGACTTACCCAGTTGTGTCCACCTGTATCATGCTCTCTCAATTTTATTTCAGGACAATAAATTACTTTTACCTGAAATTACAAAGGAGTTAAGTTCCCCTGCCACAAGGAACAGGCAGGTTCAACCCATAAATGAGGATTTCTTTTAGCAGATGTGGTACTTCTCATGTGCCTGGGGGATTCAGGAGCTTGTGTGACACCTACCCCCCACTGCCCCCCAATAACTGATGTGCTGTGTAAAGGCACATACATATCCACCTATCTGTTATTTTAACAAAAAGGAAAAAAATGTTATTAGAGTTCATCTCAGTCTATCTATATACTGTATACTTTGAGGAGAATAGCTATCTATGTCCTTTCCCCCAAAACAAGAAGGACAACTCCCACATGTATATGCAATAAAACTGTATTTTTTGTGTGGTTTTGCCTTTTTTTTTTTTTCTTTTAATACAGACATTTGTACACTTTCTTACAAAACTGCAAGTAACTACACTTGTCTTAAATCATTTTTGGTCGGCAAGTACTGTAAAATCTTTGTGTGCAATTATCATGTATTTACAGGGCCTCGTGTTAGTGATTTTCAATGATTATTACAATAATGTCACACACTCTCAACATAAGACATGGCTTAAGATAAATATATTAGTAAATAAATATTCTGAGAACATATTTCCATACATGAAATGTGCTGCTATACATATACAGAATATATACAAGATGCTTTCTAGCTTTTAAAACATTTTTAAAAATGGTAATGAAGGAGAAAGAGCCCTTTGACCATATTACAAATCTTTACAGCAAATTTTATACAAAACAATTTTAAGTGCTATAAGACAATTTTAATTAAAAACATTTTAAATAGTGCCTCATGAGCCAAACACAACTGTTCATGTAAGTAGTAGAAAGGCATTTTGTTATAAAAACCATCTATCATGGCCAGCTAGCCTGTAAGTCTGGACAGAGTTTTCTGTTGCATGTCAGACCCAGCACAGAAGGCAGGTGTAGGGTGTCTGTGGTATGGCCTGCAGAGATTTGTACCAGCAGAGATCTCCACAATGTGTGGGACCAGTAGATCTGGGATCACCATGAGCCAGAATATTCCAATCTTTAAGAACCACTTTTACCATAATATGGTGTTTTAGTTACAGAGTACAATTTATCTTAGGTGGCCTTTACAAAACACCAAGCAGAATAACCAAGCTAGTATACCATAGCTTCTACAACACATTTCTTTTTTAGTGGAGGAAGGAGAGGGTAAGACTTAAAAACAAAAAAAAATCCAAAAATCACAAACCTTCAGAGTTTGTTCTCCCAACACATACCACTTACTTCAGTCATTCAGAGAATGAATAAGTTTTTAATAAGCTTCATACACAGAAAAAAACCGTGTTTCTTGAAACTTTTCTTTTAATCTTATACCCAGATATTGCCTTGTATTAATTCTCTGAACAGCTGAATTTTGGTGCTTGTAGACTGAAAAGATGTAATGTGAATTCCTTTAGATGGAACTTGTTTCCTAACTTACTGGGTATGAAAGCAAAAGGAAATAGACTAATGTATTTATTATTTCTTAAATGTTTCCTTTTTTTAAAATAGTTCATTTGGGACTACAGAGCATACAAGTTAGCTTTGCTGGGTCTCACAACCAGCCCAGTGCTGTCAAGGACATTGCTTTGGCAGAATATGAAGTGTACATCTCTATTTCACGTCTTTGAAGTACCTCCAAAGTGTACTGAACTTAGGACAAATCTTTTCATAAGACTGGCACTGTGGGCATTAAATACTTAGTTTCCCTTTAGAAGAATTCCTGCTGTGAATACACCACAGGATGACACTGTGTCCTCAGGCACATGCAGCATGACAGGCAATTTAACCCATGCTATGGTAGCCTCTTACTCAGAAGCTGCTGTTTCCACAGGAAACAATTGCTATCAGAAGTGACGACATACATTATCTCATGATAAAAAACATCCCCACTAGGACAAGAACAAGAACAAAAGTATGTGCCCAGGCTAATGGGGTACAGAGAGCACTCTGTACACAAGACAAAAATGAAGCACAACCGGCTGGGCCCAAGAAACCTTTAAAATGGATCAATCTATGGAAGCTACATCAACCACAGCAAAGAAGAAAACAATGATTAAACCAAGTCCCTCACTTTCCCACACGCACAAAAGGAGACAAGCACTGCTTCCCTTAGGCATGCTTGCAGCCTGTAAGGAAACAAACCCTGTTTCCAAAATGAGCCAGCAAAGCTGCAAGCACACTGCAAGCTGTTTTCCTGCACATGCCAGCATTCCTCACAGCTGTAACAGGGGCTACAGGTGCCTGAAAAACTTCCTATGGAAGGAAAAGTTCATTACCTACAAAGGTAATAATACCCTTTCTAAGCACTTTGTTCGAGCATCTGCTTGAGGGAGAGGTCCCCAGCATTCTTCACTGGTCAGAAGATACAATGAGGTCCACGGTTTAAATACAGGAAGTGAGGATGAGAACATTCTGAGTTATCAGTTTCCTTACCCCCACTCTGTTGAAACTAATCCTAATGGCAGGACACCTTCCTAGCCAAACCATCAGGGCAGCATGAAAGGGGGGAGAAGGGAAGAGGAGAAAGGAGACAGTCCAATGCCTCACCTCCCTCAAAAATCGCTCTCGGAACTTGCTGGCTGCTAGGATTTGCTACTGGGATTAGTCAGTATCTGAGCATCCATTCAGCAGCTGTATCCCTCTGGATTACTATATTTCAAGGTGCTATCTGGTTTCTAAGGCAGGTGTAGCCCTGAGCTTATCAAAGGCTGGACTCCTTCAAGTAGGAGATAACAGCATCTACACATAGCCTGGCTTATTTAACACACTGTGTTACCTCTCAGCAAGAGGTCACTTCTAAAAAGAAAATATAAATAACACTTTGTCATTAATATAGAAATGGCACTAGAGCTCAGAAATGCTCCACACCATGTCCCACATGGGCTTTGCACACAAATCAAGGCCTGAAGGCTTCAGGCAGGAGGGACAAAGGAGACAATCAAACTGATGTGAACACAGAGGAAGCAGGGGAGGGACTTCTCCACATTACCACTTTTGTGTGTTTGTCAAAGCTTAAAAAAAATTAAGTCCATGAGAATTTGGAGTCTCTGATAAGCTCCGCTTCTCCATCTGGGATCATCTGGACAGGTCTAGTCACTCATTTGGCTCCTCTCCAAGGGATGAGATCCAGCACCTAAAGGATAAAGAAAACTAAGGAACATTGCATCTAGAATATTGCATACAGTTTTGGGCCCCCAGAACAAGACACTCCCTGACTGGAGTTTCACAGAGAGCCAAGATGCTCAGAGGGCTGGAGCACTTGGTGTGAAGAGGCTGAGGGATCTGGGCTGTTCAGCCTGCAGTAAAGGCACCCCTAGCAGCTTTGCAGTAACTACCTGGAGGTTGTCCCAGTCATGAAACCAGAGTCTTCACAGACATGCATTCTGAACAAGAGGTGAGGAAGTTAAGTTGAGATGTTCAGACTGGATACAAGGAAAATCTTTTGACTATAATGGCAGTCAAGCACAGCCACAGGAGTCCAGAAAGGGACTGCACTCTGTGTCCCTGAAGGTTTAACCAGCCTGACTGGATAAATTTGGTCTGACTAAATCTGGTCTCAGCTTGGTCTGCTTAGAGCAGGGGGTTGGACTAGATTACTGCCCTTCCAAACTAGACCACCTTGTGATTCTATCAACACCCTTTAAAATAACCCTGGCAAGGCAGGTAAGAAATATCCCCCACTTTCTGTGAGTGGTTATTTTTTCCCCCTTGTCTACGTCCACAGCGGAGACTTTCCCACATACTCTTCTATGGCAAAGATTTTCACTTTTTTTAAAAAAAAACCCTTCAGCTTGTCTGTTGTCTCTCACAGTGGCCTTGCCTGCTTAGGCAACTCACCACAGCTGCCACAACTAGCACTGTGTCCCTTGCTGTGGGAACTCAAATGCGGGCCCCTCCCCACAAAAGATGAACATGAAAGCTTTTATAGGGTTAATTAGTAAGCTATCATCTCCTCCTCAGCTTTGACCAAATGAGAACAGGTAACCAGGGAATAATCCTTTGGGGTGAATGGTTACTCAATAACCTGCCCTTATGTAAAGGATAGAGTAACCTTTATGGCTGCAGGTACCTAGGTAGCTGGCAGCATTTCATACACTAATACAGAAAGGTAGCAAGTCATCAAAAAAAGCACATATGTTACCTGTGGCCTTTGTGGTCATCATAAGCTTCTGTGAGTTCAGAGTGGGACTGGGAAAGGGCATTCCAGTTTCCTCCTCCTGAGAGTAGTTCTGCCGCAGGAATGATGATGCCTCATAGCACACCTCCCTCTCGACCTGTACCTCTCCAATACCTTGACAGTGCAGGTAAGTGTCTAGCTCAGGTGTTCCATCCCAGGAGCTACAGCCTCCTATGTGGGTCCCTTGGTGCTCTGGCGGTAGAATCAGCTCACAGTCTCTGTCTTCAGGAATTATGGGAATGCGTTGACCCAGATCACATACACCCTTACAGCAGTTTGGCATGGTGTCATCAGGAAGCGTGTACTGCACATTCACTGCATAGTCTTCTGTATAGCAGCCACCACCTCCACTGCCACTGTTGCTACTACAGGCTACCTGCTTCTCTTCATAGAAGCAGCAGGGCAACCCCTCATATTTTACCCCATCTGTCCTATGTAAGTGGTCTGAGTTAATACTGTACAAGCCTGGGGTGTTCCCTGACTGTGGTTCAATTCCTTGGCCACATGTCCCCCAAAGTGGGGAGCTAAGGAAGAGTGCACTACAGTCAGCTGTCCCACTGCTAGGCTCCAGGGCAGAGTGCTGGAATTCAAAGCAGCATGCGCATGCCTGCTCTGAAATCGACCCTGCTATCTCTGGATTCTTCCAGTTCCTTTTAACATCCAAGGCAGCACCAGGAGCGGCCTCAGGTCCTCCCTCTGAGGTAGTGCCATTTGGATCCCTGTGCTCTAGTGAGGAATTACTGCTATAGTTCATATCCATGCTGCAATTAGACAGTTGGTCCCCTGAGGAAGAAGCTGGCACAGGCCGGCAGTCAGCACCCACCATACCATGACTGTGAGCTGGAAGCTCATCCTGGTGGGGGCCCTCCAAAAGCACAATTGCACCCCTGTTTGCACCACCAACCTCAGCCACTCGGCAAGGGCTCCTACTGCGGTAAACGTACGGGTCGTAGTCACTGCTCAAAGAGCTGCGGAAGGTGGAGCAGCTCCCGTAAACCCCCTGGTTACTGACCTCGGTGCAGTCAACCATGGAATCACTGGAGGAGCAGTGGCACTGACCAGAACTGCTGCTGCTGCTGTCACTCCCGGGGCAGTCAGCCAAATACCCACTGCACACTGAGCGATGACCGTGATAGCAGCTAAAGCTGGAGGTGCTGCCACTCTCCAAGCGGGACGAGGGCATTACATGTACCACAGGAGGGAAAAGCATGCTGCTACCGGGCTGAAAGGCACGGGAAGGACCCTTTGAGGAAATGCCAGCTGGAAGCTGTCCATCTTGCTCAGGGTAACTAAGGCCTTGGAAGTAGTAGTGCTGATACATGGTCTCGTATCGGGAAAAGCACGCCGCTTTGGAAAAGTTGCGTCCACCAAACTTGGGTCTTCGGAAGTTGTGAGCTGGAGAGTAAGCCCTGTGCTCCAGGCTGCAGTGATGTGTGTTTAAAGCATGGTCCAAATGAATGGGCTGATAACTGCGAATATAGGCTGGGGACGGGGTTTGGTAGAGGCTCTGTTCACCGTGTCGCTCAACTGTCAGCAAGGTGATGGGGTTTCCGTGAGGGTCCATGCTTGTCCGAGTGGGATACGCTGTTATCTGGCTCGCCCTGTGCACTCGGCCCGGGTAGTGAACAGGCAGAATCACCCTCTGCTGCCGGCCGCGTGCTGGGTTGATGGATTCCAGACAGATTGGAGCTGCATTCCCCTTCTTCTGTTCTGAATGAGAGAAATAAGAATGGAGAAGTAGAAATAGTAGGGAATAAAATGGAATATAGTTTATGCAAGAAAGAAGGATATTTTTTTCCCCATGTCATTACATTATGCACCAATTTTTTACACAGAAGGAAATAAGAGCAAAACACAAGTCAAAAGCATGTCTGGAAACCACTGAAACACTCAAAATGTATTTTCTTACAAAGCAAATTATTATTATTTCAGATACTGTTCTCATGTATACAAAATCTTTTGCTTACATCTTGCAGAGGCTGAGAGAGACTGGAAGTCATTGCTCAAATTGTCACTTTACACATTTTCACATAAATGTGCAGCAACAGAAAACTTTCTTAAGACAGAGGAAATGAAAGCAGGAAGAGGGCAAGTAAGGGAAACCACATTCCAAATTACAACACCATGGAAAAATAAAAGCCCATACACTGTTTTCTTTGTAATTCCCGAGGGAAAACATATCCTTGCACTCAGGGCTGCACAACACTGCCCTCAGCTGGGCATCATCCCCACCCCAAGGTTATGCCAGGGGCACTCAGCTGCTCTCAAAGAGTTTGGGGCCAACAGTATTTCCAGGGCTGTGTTACAATAACAACTGAGAGCTCCATGGAGATTCACAAAGAGGCACAATTTTAATTTCACCTTTTATGCTGTCTGGACCAACACACCAGAGCATCCACACCGCAGCACTTACCTATGATGTTATGGCGGCAGTGAGGGCAGGTGTGATGCTGCAGCAGCCAAGGATCCACACATTTCTTGTGGAATCGGTGAGTGCAAGGAATGACACGCAGTTCCTAAAGAAACAGATGAAGGACCATGAAAAAGCACTTCCTCTTAACAAGTGAATTTTTCACAGTTTGTGCCTAGTTTTTTTTCAATCTGGCTACTAAATGGAGCAATTCCTAGTCTTGAAGTGCTAAGAAGGAAAAAAATGGCATCAAAACAGACAAGAGCACAACAGCTAGTGCTCAGCTGTCTCTAAAAGAATAGTCTGCAGGCACCTTAGAACTCCATGCAGATATAGGACATTTCTTTAGGACACTTTTTGTAGTATGTCTGTATGACCCAATACCTTTAAGAAGGCCATCACCAAAGTTTTCCTTAATATATTAAATGAACTTTTAAAAAAAAACAAATCAAGATTATGATGTACCTTTCCTACAATTATTCACAATGAAAAACACTCAGGTAACAGCAAAACCAAGACAGTTTATGATACTTTTTCCCTTGCCCAGGACTCTTATCCTTCAGCTATGATCTGTTTACAGGAATTCCTGAGCCTGATGGATGTCTCAGAAACCTGCAACAAATCTTTCTTCCAAGTACTGTTCATGTCTCCCCATGAGCTTAGGTTTTTTATTTCTAACATGCTTTGGAAGGAGTTCCACAGAACTACTACCTCCTGGTGGAGAAACACCACACAACTTTGTATTCCCTGCTGTCCCCAAATAATCTGGGTCTAAAGAGCCAACTCAATCATTTGGTTTTTTTTACAGAACCCATTCAAAATATTTGGCCATTTTGTGACTATCCTTTCCTGAAGCACCTTTGATTCCATTCTGTATCTTTTGTGAGGTGAGGTCAGAAGTACACAGTACTTAAAGTGAGAACATGACAAAACTTACACTGTGGTGTAATTATGTTTTCTGTTCAGTTCTCTAGCCTTTCCCATCTCATATCTAGTATCTGATTTGCCTTTTCAACTGGCACAAAGCAGTTAAACTGCCACCAATCTGCTTTCACGAAGCTATCTAAAGCAGCAAGATCTTGTTCTTGAATAGCAATGCTCAGTTCCCAACCCATCCCCGATACATGTGAAGCTCTTCCCTATGTCTCACTTCAAGCTGAAGTTCATGTCTGAATTTCCTCTCCAGTCAGTCTGTACAACTCTCTTCAAGTCCTTGTCTCCTTTAATCCTTGCTACTCTCAATAATTTCCCATCAACTAACTTCATTAAACTTTCTATTTGTACCTTGGAGCACTCAAATATGCAGCTGGTATTTTCTATTGCCCTAAAAATTATGACTCTTTTATGGATAATTTCAAAATAAAATGTCCTCACACAATCTTTCTAATGGAATTTGAGAGTTGTGAATATTGACTGCCTCTATTTTATTTATTTTAAGAAGCCCATTTTCTATTTCACCCCTTCTTTCATTGCTTCCTCTGGGCAGAACTGTCGTGGACACCAAGCCCTGATATCAATACAGTGATAGTAACTGAGGAGTCAAAAAACTGCTGCTGAATGTTTTGACCTCTCTTCCTTCTCCTCCTCTAGTTTCCTAGCAGTGCTGTATATTTGACATTTTTAAGACAGGGTGCCATCAAATCTTGAAAAGCAAAGTGCTATAGATATTCCTTACCTCCAATGGAGCTTGCATGCATCATCTTTGTGCATGACTTGTCAAATTAACCCAGAGAAACAACTGCTGAGGCAACCCTGACTTCTTTGTGACTTGTTCTTCAGAAATGCAAGAACAGTGGAGCTAGTGACTTGCAAATGGGATCCTGCACCTCTCACTTTGGAGCATGGATAATTTAGAGCTGCAGGATGCAGCTGAGGCAAAGTTGGCTGCTCGGTGTGATCAAACTGACAAACTGCACCACCTCAGCACACAATGTACCCAACAGCCAGCCACGTACCACAGTGCTAAAACCACCTCCATTCCCAGCCCGTGGTGAAGAAACCTTTCATCCTTTACCTCCCCATCAATGTACTTCTCCAAGCAGATGGCACAGTCAGAGGTGGAGCTGCTACTGAGTGTATCCAGTGCTCCACAGTTACTTTCTCGGTGTCCCTTACTTTTGGACTTAAACTTCCTGGTCTCCATTTTCTCCAGTGCTTGCACTGCAAGCCTGTTCATGGAATTCTACATGAGAAGAAAGGAAAAAAAAAAAAGAAAAGAAAAAAGGGAAAAAAAAAAAAAAGCCAATGCTGCTGTGTAAGGGACTAGAGTGCAGGAGCAGAGAAACACCACCATTACATATTTTAAATGTCAGGCCCAACTGATGTATAATTTCTTAAATTAAACAAAGAGAAGGCTAATTAGAATTCAGATCAGAAGCCTCATGAAAAGAATGTATGCCACATGCAGAAGTGAGAATGACAAACTACTCTGAATTAGAACTGGGTGAAGGTACTGACAAATGGGATACACTGCAACTGCTCAATTGATAAGCAGCAACTACTCAAGCCAACATATAAAACTTGGCCAGGAACTTTTTCTTCTATGTCAGTATTGACTGTAATGCCCCAATATGCTGTTATCATATTACCTGGAGCAATACTTGAGAAAGGGACTGAAATGAAATATTTTAAGTTAGCTGTATCATTTCCTCCAGTACAAACTGGAGTACAGACAAATAAAGTATGTCACGTGGAATTTCTCCTAACTAAACTTTTTACCTTGAAAACCCCCCCATTTCAATAGATGTTATCCTATTGAAAAGATTTGTGATTTGTTTTCGATCCTCTCCACAATACAGCAGCAAGAGTCTGGACTCATTTAGAAGCACACCAGTGCTGCTGATAACCTGTGAACAACCAGAAATGTTCTTTCTTCCCAGTGGCTAAGGGGACTGCTTCTGTACTGTTTTCACTTCAGGATTTAACTGAACAAATATCACAGGTCAATGTAAATATCCTTTAAAGATATTTCCAAGTTCTTCCAAAGGCCTACACACATGGATAAAACCACAGAGCCACCAAGATGGCAGTTATAAGTGAGCATCCTGCATTTCTAAAAGTTGTGAGCACATTTCAGGACAAAGTAAGAGAAGCTAACTTTTAGCATTTGGTGAATTCCCATTACTGTTCTTACCTGACTACGTCGCTGTTTCAGTTTGATCTTGACAAGAAGAATGAGGCAAACAAGAGACACAACCACAAAGAAGGCCAGGAAAATTCCCATATCAAAGTACTCGGTGGGTTGCTTAAAAATTAAAACAAAGGCATTATTTTTCCTTCCTTTAGATCATACTCAAATCTGTTGTTTCTAGCTTCTCAGGAGCCATTGCCAGCTGTACATGGTCAGAATGGCAGAAGTCAGAGTACACATTGTTCTGTTTATTAACTGGGATTCTATGAGACAAAACCTGTGTTTCACATGCCACTGCAAGTGAATGGAATACACAGAATGCCAATCATGAGATGTCAGGTTTACAGTCTCTGAACTGCAAAATCCAGGTTTTTTAACTCAGTGAATCACACCAAAACAAATTCTTATAGCTTACTGGGTTGCTTATGCACATAAGTGACTGAAAATCAACATCTGAATTTTCAAAAAAATGGCCCACTTCTCAAATACATTTTTTAACAGAAGGATTCCATTAAAGAAAAAAAAAACCAAAACAAACCCCAAAACCAAAGTGGTAACTGGGACATGGATGACCTCTAGTTTTGTTCTTCTGTAAGCTGTATGTAGAGTGTCAGGAAAAAAATTTCTAGAGAAACTATTTTATATTACAATTACAAGTATCATATAATCTCACAGTTAATCAGATAATATTATAATTCATCCATGTTTACAATAGTACACAGGATTATTAGTTAACACAGGGCAAGCCACCTTCCAAAACTGAATCATCAGGAGTGTACAATAACTAAGTTACTTAATCAAGAAAAACTTCTACTGTATAATTTTTTTAGCCATTTCTATACTCAAAAGCATCCTTCTGAAAGAGAGCAGATGCCACATTGTGGATTCCATACTTACACCAGTTGCAGCCGTTTGTCCACAGTGCAGTTACTCAGTTTATTTAGGTCAACAGAATTTCACATGTATTAATGCACATAAGGAGCATCAGAACATCTTCACCCCCAGTGTAGTGAGCAAGCCCTGCCTGCAGTAGCAACAGCACTGTGATACCCAGAGAAAGGATCTGAAAGTCTCACCCGTGGGGGGCGATGCTGAATCCTGGCCCGTGCCACTTTCTGCTTGTTAACTATGTTCATTAGCTTGACAGCATCAGCACCTTTCACATACACCACTGGTCTCTTCAGAGGGTCCTCTGAGCCCTGGTTCAGCTAGAACAAAAGAAAAGAGTCTGATCAAAAGGCATGTTTCAGGATAACCACTTTCCTTCTGGACAATGCAGAGAATGGTTAAGGAGTATGAACGTGGAATTGATTTCAAGCACCAATTGTTCTCTTCTAGCACAGACCTTTAGTTAAGTATTCTACAGAATTAAACCTGAATTGAACTTTTGACTTATGCTGCCTTATTTTCTTTTATGGACCAAAACTAAGATTAAGGATAAGCAAATGCTATTTCTGAACAGCAGCTTTAACTTGGCTGTATTATGTATCAGTGCAGATATCAATACTGTAACGTTAAACCTCACGATGAGGAAGAATAAAAATCTGCACATTCCAAAGAAATTGTCCCTGCTATATTTTATCAATCTTTCAATTTCAACATTATTCACATATAAATCTATTCAGCTTTCTGAACAATCACATATCAGAGTTCTGCCTTTCAGGTTCTTTGTACCTAGCCAAGTTAAGTTAGTAACTTCTGATGTTTATCTCTACAAACTCATTCAAAATTACTTGAGTTCTAGCAACCATGAGACCTATTGACTACAGGATGAGAGGCCTCAAAGAGTAAAGTATTTCAGTAGACTACACAATTCACCCTGAAACTTCCTTCCACGTCCAGCTATGTTTTGTTTGAAAAAGGCCAGATCATAGAATCAGAAAATAATGTGTGGGAAGGCGTGTCATGAGCCCAACCTCCTGGTCAAGGCATGGTCAACTATGACATCAAATCAGGCTTCTCATGGCTTTATCCAGACAGATGTTGAACACCTTCAAGTGTAGACAATGTGCAACTTCTCTGGCCAACAAATCCAGAAAAATAATCTGCTAAATTATATACCAGAGACAGTAATAACTAGACAAGAGAACTGTTCTGTTAAAAAATGGCACCAACACAATAAATTCATCTAGCTTATTCTGACATACAAAAAAAACACAAGTACAGAGGATGGTTGGTACAAAACAAACAATGCACTGACAAGCAGATGGAAATGGTACAGGGGAAAGGAATGAGATGACAGGAGTGTGAGCAAATAGAATACGAGTATCTTATGGCTGAGATTAACATATCTGCATTGTTGATAGCTACCTGTTAGTTCTGGCTAAACCATGTAGAAATTACCAGCTGACTGCTCCATCATCCTGATTAAAGGACTCTACTTAAACTGACCAAGTGATGATAACAGATTTCACTGAGACTTAAAAACTGATTCTCCCTAGTATTTGATGGATTTTCTGAGAACACTGAGCAAACTACTTTTAAGGCAGGTATCTTGTGATGACCTAAAAACTAGCTGAAGTATCCAGGGATCCTATGTGTCTACATGCCTTGTTGGCCTAGGGCCAAATCCAAATGCTGTCCTGTTCCCAGACACATACTCTCTCATGATTTCTCACCTAAGAGATAATTCTCCCAACTCCTCAGTCATTTTTGCACATTGTCAGATTCTTGCTAAACATGATGCTCTGGGTGCTGTTACTTGTCTTCAAATATGCAAAAGTAAAACTAAGAAACAAGTCAGACTTCAAAGAGTGTTTCTAAAAATAAAAGTTTCATTCTTAATTTACAGCAGAAGATACTCAGATCAATGGGAATAAACCAAATTTAGGCAAAGTCCTTTCATTTGGCATCTACCAAATTATCTGAGGACAACTCTTCTGGTCAGGCCTGCCTCCAATTTCTGTTCATTGACTGGAAGGAGGGACTGCCTTTCATAATACTCCACTCCTCCCTTTCAATGCAATCTCCCTTATTTGTTCTAATGCTTGGTAACAAGCATACATGAGAAAACTTCCTAAACAGCTCCCCTTAGTGTCTGAGGATATTTCCATTTGAACCAAAGATACTTCAGATTACCTCATGTCAGTTTTCCCTCCACTGTTATCTGTCATGGTCTTCCACAATTCCATTACAACTGCCAAAATGGTACTTATTTTCAAGACAAATTACTTAGCACTCCTGATGTTAAGGGTTCTGAAGACCAAAATCCATTAAAAACAAGTGTCCAGAGCAGCATGAGAAGAGAGTCAATCCAGTAACTTACTTTCAGAGTATGAAAGCTACATCCAGTCATTTCTCTCCTGTTTGCCAGTGTTTCCACAGGCTACTGCTCTTTCATCTAACAGAGCCTACTTACTCTGTCAGCTACAGCTCTAAGCCACTAACCTTCTTCCACTTTATTGGTACACCTGAAATATTCAAATACCCACTAAACTAGTTTCCCAGCTCTTGGGGACAGACGCACCCAGTTTATTATTTATAATCAAGCAAGGAAAGCTGCTGCTGTTAGAAGGAAAAGAGCAAGAGACAGTAACTCAGCTTCCCAAGTCCAGAGCAGGGTGGCTGAAAGTAACCAGAAGCTGTAACACAGAGTTAAAAAACAGAAAAAAACAGATCACTTCTTTGTGAAGATATTTTTCCTGTGTAGAAAAGGGGAAAAAAATATCCCTGTGAATGTTTTCAAGATCAAGGCTGCAACTTTGATGCACATGGAGACCACAGTACTCAAAGCATCCATTGCACAGGGTCTTCTGATTCCTTTGTCCAACAGATGCTCACTTCAGAATTAAAGCCAGCTTTTTTAATGTAAACATTGATGATCTTTCATTTCCCCCAAGAAATATAGGCTGCACTTAAAAACCTTCAGCTCCACTTGTTTCTGCTGTAACAGAAACAGCAGTTCTGTTTCAAGACAAAACAGAACTAAACCAAATGCAGACTATTTTTGTGCTTATGTTTCTTCACTGAAATAACTCAGAATTGACTGAAGTGTGTTAAAGCCTTCCATAGGGCTATTACCTCACCCACTTCAAATAAAAAGGCAAAAGTTATAACAAGACTTGGAAAAAGAAAAAAAAACCCTGGTTGTCCACAAAATACATAGGCAATTGAAATCATCAGCTGTAAATTAGAAAGAAATGGTTATGTTTTAAAAAGAAACTTGTTTAGAATCAGGTTTGAAAGTTGTTTTGCAATCTCAAAAACAGCAGCTGCTCAACAACACTATTGATCACAGGCTAGATAGAGCCAAACATCCTGTGTTTTGTACACAGAGCTGGGCAAAGAAAACTTCCTTGATTAGATAATGGGCCACAAAAAATTGCCTCCATCCTCTTTCAAAACCGTAATCCCAGACCTGGATTCTAGCAAAAGCTAGAAAAAAAATCTAACTCCCCAATGTTTTCCCTTTCTATCAGGTTCCCAACACCTACATTGCTTCCTGCCTGACATTGCTTCGTACCTGATCAATGGCATCTGGGTTTTCAGAAACATCAAAGATGACCGCTGTGGCTCCTCGCTGTACTGCTCGTTTTGCCTGCAATAAGAAAGACAGCATCCTCAGTCCCACCCCAAAAGATAACTTCTTAACTCAAAAATTGCTCCCTCTCCTCATCTCCAGATAGAAAACTTAACATTTTGTGTTTCTGTGTAGTTAAAATAAATGACAGAACAATTACAAACAGGAGTTCCTGAACCAGCATGGAACACAGTTAAACTTCTCTAAAGCTTCTACAGTGTCTCTGCTCCTTCCTTCTCAAATTCCTCTTTCAACAACCTTTCAAAGGAATTCAAATGACATTTAGACCCTCTAAAGACTTTAAATACAAGAATTTTTTTAAAATATGTTCTTTCCCCTCCATTTCACTTGGAAGTATCATTAAAAACCATCTTCCCTATGACTTGGGGTGGAGACAAGCTCACTAGTGTAAAAAATTAAGGTGGACCAGGTTGTTTATATTTTTTCAGTGTCATTCTCACAAACTAGGATATCACCATCTCAAAATGTGCCTCAGAGAATACTGCTTTTTCTGACCATCAGAGGTCAGAACTGTTGCGTACACTTCTTATGCTGATCAGAGCCACATAAGTGCACAGCTTTCCATCAAATACAGTCCAAATGTGGAGTTACCAACTGCACAGAGAAGGTATTTGAAGATATTAAACTCCTCTGGGACAGAGAAAACAGTATTTTAACCACCAAGGATAACACAGGGGTTTTATCCTGTTTCTGCCACTGTGTCTCTGTATGCACTGTTGAAATGTTGCTCAATGGCTCCACAATGCAGATATTCCCAATAACTGTTCAAAATCCTATTGCCTTTATGGAGACAGAATGCAAGAAACTATTTCTCCAAGTCATGACAGCTATCACCATCTACTAAACAAGAAGGCTCTCCACAGAGATTACCAGAACCTCAACTTAGATTGAGATAGAAGAGAAACCAGTAAAAGTGATAAATTATGAAACATTACTCAGCGTTTTCCTGAAAAAATGTTGGCTAATACAGAGAAGCTGGTTTTAATACATAAAGGTCACTTTATTTGCTCTATTCTAGTATTCTAAATCAACAAAACCCATCAGACAGCACATGAGGGAAACCACCTCCCAGACTGAAGCTTTTTCTCAGCCCACCAGGTATTTGTCCCCTTTGAAGTCGGTGCACCTGGTTAATGACTAAGAACTGCTGGGGAGGAAGAGTTAAAAGGAATCTACCACCCATTCTCCTTTGCAGCAGCCCTGAGGTGAGGGCTCATCCAGGTTTCCCTAGAAGGCACCCCTCACAGACACACACTGCTTACAGAACTGTTCAGCCTATTTAGATTGTTTTTTCAGGATGATCAGTCAACAAGCAAGGCCCCTTGATCTCTGAAGAGATTTTTAAATAGATTTTACAGATCAGCGATGATAATAACTCCTTAATTGCGTGAATACGCTGAACGAGCAGCAACTTTCCACCACCAGGTGTTAAGAGATGGAAAGGACCGAGTAAAAAAATCGCGCTGCGGAGGGTAAATGGGGGTGACCGTCCGGCCATCCTGCCAGCTGCTCGTTTCGCTCGGCTGCGGCCAAGCGCAGCTCGCAGCCCGAGCCGGCCGAGGCCCCTGCCGCCTTCCCCCGCGGCCCTGAGGGAGCAGCGGCCCTGAGAGAGCAGCGGCCCCGCACAGCGCCCCCCTGCGGCCGCAGTGCCCCCGCGCCGGAAGCGCCGCCTGTCCCCGGCCGTGGAGGGGAGAGGAAGGGGCAGGCGGCCGCGGGCAGAACGGGGAAAAGCGGACGTTTTATTCTTTTATTCCTTGCTGGGGCTTAACTCCTGATACCCAGGGAGAGGTGGGGCGTTCGCTCCTGCCAGACTTGCTGGGGTCTGCCAGAGGCACTGGCCATCCCTGCGCAAGGGGCCGCAGGTGCTGAAGAGCCATGTCCGTGCTCGGGTGCCGAGGGCACGGCCCAGGAGGCACGGCCCGCACGGGGAGCTGAGCCCGGTGCTCGAGGCTCCGGCTCCGCGGCTTGGTGGCCGCCTGACGGGCCAGGTTCCGCTGGCCAGAGATCAGAGCACGGCTGCCTCCGCCTCCCGCCGCCTCCGGCTCGGCCTTAAAAGCGGGCACTCCAGGGAGGTAAAGCAGTGCGAGCAGAGCCTGAGCGGGAGCGCTTCTGTTCGCTGGGCTTTGCCCTGCTCCCCTCAGCTCCAGGCGGCTGAGAGAGCACCTGTGACTGCGGCTCCGGGCAGCCTGAAACACCTGCCGGCCGCCGCGGCCCTCCTGCCGCGTCCCCGAAAACACCGCAGGGTATTAAAACGTCTTTGAAAATACCCTGTCCACTACTCAGTAATCAGGGCAGCTCAAAATAACACAGCAATGTTAAGTCCCACTTAAAATAATGCCAGTCTATAATAAGCACGTGATTTTTTTCTTTTTGGGCTAGCCAGCATTTGGAATCCCTCAAATCATTTTTCCAAGCAAAGTGACCAAAACTACATCAAAAATAAACACAAGCTGGATCAGGGGGGGAAAAGAAGCTAATACAGTACATGCTTTACATTTACATTTGCAATACTTGCAGCAAACAGTCAGATATTTCCACAGGTCAATTCCCATTCATTTGCCAGGCCTGTTTCTTTCTGTGATTGTCTTCTGTGGCTTAAAACAAACGACTATCGCAATGTATCAGTATTCTTCCTCTTTTGTAAAGAGTAACAGAAAACAAACAGAAAAAATGGTAATTGCACTTATCGTAATTCAAGTGATCACTTTGTTCATAGTGACAACAACTTCCCAGACCATCTCTGGGCTCAGAGTACAGTTTATGCTAATACAGAACAATGGACATTACCAATAAAATGTACATTAACTATCGCTTCAGATTAAAATCTGGCAGAATTTACTAGGCCTTGTAATCTAGGTAGGATAAGAGGAAACACACATGACAGAAGTGCACGAAAAATACCCCTCCACATCTCCAAGCCTGGGGAATTTTAAGTTATTACCTCAACACCAGAAAGATTTTAAGAGCTCTGCACTACCTCCCTGTGGGCCAGGCAAATACAGTAAGGAAGTAACAACTTCCTTGATGAGGCAAACTTTCATCCCCAGGGACCAGATAATTATTAAACAGGTGCTCTGTTCCTCTTATTCATTCAAGTCAGGTACAACAACAACAGTCAAAACAATAAGTTCAGCTCCTTCCTGACATCTTGAAGGACTTTGAATGATTGCACATATGAACATGGTATGCATCTCCTGCTCTGCTTTCTAGTATGGTTTTATTACAATTAATGTTTCAGTTAGTATGCAACAGTGGAGAAACCATCATAAGAAAAGCTGTTTAACAAGGTTCCCCTTTAAGAGAAAAATCATACCAACAACACTAGCTTTTATTCATTACATTACTTCTTTGCCAGAGCTAGAATTCCCTGACAATATTCAGTAGTATTCGCACCTGAGGACATGACACTTTAAACTAATGGATTTCAGAGAGTGAATAAATTACAGATGAGAGAAAGACTGAGGTTAAAACCATAGGTGGGGAGTTCAAAGTTCATTAAGCACTGCAAGCTCTGCCATTTACATCAACATAGTAATGCATTACACATCTACTAAGAGAGTACCTTTTGCTGAAAATGGCTATTGGTAGAGCCAGATTACTACTTAAAAATATACTTTTTGTACGTTAACATCCTGGGTAATACTGATGGACTGAAGGGAAAAAAGGATGCTTTAAAAGCATTGGCTGCTTGTATAAGCCACAGATATATCCTGGTGTTATAAAATGATGTTCTCCCAAACGTTTTTACATTAAAAAATACCTATCTCTCTTCCTGGATTTGTCCAATTGTTCACCCAACTCTAGGTATCATCTTCTTGGAACTTAGTACACTCTAGTTAACAAATATTAATTGTAATTATGGTATGTGCTACATGAGCAGGTTGATTTATTCCCTGGGTTAATAAACTCATAAAGCTGGGGAAGAGGAGGATGGGCAATGGTTTGAAGAATAACCAGTAGAGATGCCAGTAAACTCCTTTTAGCAAACTATTCCACCCAGCATTAATAGTTGGTCCTCCAAAATGATCAAGAGGGAAAGCACAAGAATAAGGATATAGTACACAGAAAACAGTCCTATGGATCCCAAAAGCAAAATGCTGCTAGTAGTAAGGGTAACAGCACAGCTCCAACAGCTGTAACAACAGCTTTTTCCTACTGCCATTCCTTTTTTCACTATATCTTGGGTTTTGGGGCAGAAAATACAGTGTATTACTCTAAATCATTGCAGAGACTATTGAACAGAGTAGTCAATAAAACTGGTTTGTACATCCTTATTTAGCTGAGAAATGAGCCAGCCTGAATTTCCTCTGTCAACTTCTGAGGGTTTTCCCCCCTCAGTTTCTTCTCTATGAACTAATAATTATTGAAATTGAAGAGTATTTTCTGGATATTCACAGCCCATCAGATCCAACAGTCATGTCAGATCTCTCTACATCACAGAGTCAGTGGTCATTCATCTGACAAAAGAGTGGGATTATGCAAGCAGTGTTAAGTGGAACGTTTTCCATAGCTGATTCTATCATCAGCTGTTTTCTGGTGCTTTGAAATAAGAGAAGTCAGCCTCTCACATAGCATACTGGTAACATATAAGCAACACTCAGTGACATGCAACCTGCAAACTCTGACTCCAAGGAACAAGATTTTCAACTAAAAGATTCAGTGTCTTGTTTTACTGGCAGAAATGGCATCACATGAAGCTAGGCAATAAAATCCAAACCTGCTCATCATTAAGAACCTTATGTAAAATACACACCATTGTGCAAATACACCTTTTCTTTGCAACTGTGAAAATGAAAAGACCTGTTTCTCTCAGAGCCACACAGAGCACAGACAACAACATCTGAACAATCCAGGCCTCTCTCTTCTCTCCCCCAACACTGCTATCAGGCTCAATCAATCACAAAAAATACCTTGTCCCTTGAACCAACACTGGAGCTAGCAAGCCAGGCCACAGGCCAATTCTGCAGGGCAGAGGAGGAAGGAGAAAAGGACAGCCATCTACTTTGCAAACAGCAGAAGTTAAAAATTAACCAACTGATGCTTCAGACCTGTTAATGTACAATTCCTTGGTAATTCCAAAAACTCAGTTAAGCCAAGCATAAACAGGATGCCATTTCAAACCTTTTCTGAGATAATGAAAAAGGAACTTTCATATTTCTGTCTGAAAACAAAAGCAGAATACAAGACAGTCAAATGCCCATGTATCACACCTGCATAAAACCCCTGAATAATTCTGAAAATATTCCTGACTGGAATACTCGACTTCTCTGGCACCTTAAAGATACGTTTTATACGCATGTCCTTTAGATTTTGAATTACACAGCATTACAAGAATTGGTTACCAATTAAGAAGTATAGAACATGTGAAGCAGCATTTTGAAATTAAAAAGCATAATCACAATTTAAAACCAATGTATCTTTCTGTAAAAAAACAAACAACCCAAACCTTAAAAAGCTATGTACTTGTAGCTTTAAAAATCTATCACCTCACGCAACACATAATCACATCAAAAATATATATACACACCAGTGTGATTCATACCACACAGTACTGAGAGGCTGTCAGATGGTTAAAATGAAGAAAAGAAAAGTGAAGTGTGTCTCTTTTCTGGGGTTAGGGAGAAACACTTATCAGTTCTGAGTCTAGACAGAGTAAAAACAGTAAGAAAAAGACATTTATTTAATTCTGAACACAGCAAAACCTGCCAGCTGCACATCTCTTAAGGCACATTTCAGAGTCATGGGACTCCACTCCCAAACCCCTGACCTCTGCTATCACCATTTTGCAGGCCAGCAGCCTTGTTGCTATGACAAGGCACAGCCACAGAGAGAAGGGTGAACACTGGAAGAGATCAAAGGAGGGGACTGGGGTCTTGAACTAGATTACATATTCACAGAGAACCTAGCACACTCAGCAAGAACTGGGTGGCTGCATTCACAATTGATGCTTAACCCTTTTCCTAGCTTTTCCCAGAACTTCTAAATACAGTTGTCTTTTAAATATAATAGTCACAAGATGAGGGTATTTTAGGAATTGTGTACTAAACATGTACTATATCATATGCTATAAAATACCACTGCAGCCAATCCAGATAATTCTTAACCTTTGCACTGAGGGTGTACTGAAAGTAGATGGATAGAAACAACAAACTAGATCTAAGATAATTGTGTAAACATACATACAAGCATGTTGTGGTGCTGAGAGAATAAAAAACAGAGATATAAGAAAGTACTGGAGGAGTTGTAAATTAAAGAAACTATTAATGCAGACCACTACATAAAGGCATCCCAACAGTACCCAAGCTGTACTGAATGTACTGAAGAATGTACTGAAGTTCCTCCTATAGGCATGTGCTCTAATAGAATACTAACTTTACAATTATAAACTGGTATTTAGGTACATCAAAAAGGGAAACAAAGAATTATAAGAATTGCCTTGCATTTAGAATGAGAAATGGCAAAACTCTGAAAAACTGTTAGTAAGAATACCATCTAACCTCAGTCAATTGAATAAGAAATATCTCTTGCTTAGCCTCACCCTCAGGAAGCTGACCGTCAATAGGTAGGTATCTACTGTGAACAAGGACATTTTAGAGATAACACAATTATCTGAGATAATGAAACAATAAATCCATATCTCAGATATAGACCAAGGTGAGTTGAGAAGAAGCAAAGGTATTTTCATTTCTATACGTATCAAAGTGCTGCAGTCCTTTGCCCTGGAGCTTCTGTCCTCTTTGGCAGGAATGAACATCTGCATCCAAGACTACAGAAAGGCATGTAAGCCCTTAGTAAGAGACTTCAACCTTTCTGAGTGAACAGAAAGTCATGTGGGATTCCCTTGGAATCCAGTAGGATACTCCTGATTCTGTGAGATCCTCCCTCTCTACTACTGGAATCAGGTTGGGTAATAAGTTCAGTAGTAAAAATCTGCATGGTGGGCCAGTATTCCAGTTTAACTAGCAACTTTCCATGTTCATGGCTGCCTAATACAGGATAATATGGCCCTTCTTCCAAACAGCTATCCTTGGTTTTGGATTAGTTTAGTTTCAAGGTCCCAGACTGTGGTGGGCCCTTGTTGTTAGTTTGTTGACTCTGTACAAAAAAAAAGGGGGGAAAAAAAGAAAAAAAGGGAAAAAAAGATAAAAAGAAGGGGAAAACAAAAATGAAAAAGGTGGAGGATTTTTGTTACAAAGGGAAACTGGAAACTTCTCTCCACGCAAGCAGAGACATGGCTGTATTGCAGAGGCCTCGGGGCAAGGATTAAAGAAAAACAAAATAGAAACCCTTCCATCTCTAATTAGGGTCTTCATTTGCCAAAGAGCCATTCCACAGCGGGAGGAATTACATTCAAGCCGTTGCTTGGATAACGTCTCCCAGCAGGTTGGCTCCTCAGAACAGGCTACTCCGAGCCAACAATTTCTGGTTACTTGGAGGCAAGCAGCCTGCATATTGTTTTAACTGGCCTGGCTTTTACAGCCAGTTTTGCTGAAGAACAATCTTCTATTCAGAATGCAGAGATAAAAGCTTCACTTGTTTTGAATTTGTCGCCAGTTTCTTTATCCCTTTCTTTTTTTAAACATGGGAATTATAGGTTCTGGAGATTGCATTATTTCCCTTGTAGACTTCAATGTTTTTCTCCCTCTAGCCACTTGATTCTTTGCCAGTGAAGGCTGCTGTCTGGAGTCCAGCCATTCATCAGCCCCTACCTCATCATTAACACTGTGGTGCTGGCGGTCACAGCTCATTGCTGGCGACAGGAAATCCTAACTTGCAAGAGGTTAACCACAGCCCATAAACAGTCAGACTGGCTCATTAGTCCCTTACACTCAGCTGAAGCGACCCTCTGGGAGTTTCAACACCGTTCATGGACCTGAAGTCTATGGATCCTGTGCTCTTTGCGAATGCCTCCAACACCCACTTAAAAGCTCGCTATTTGGATCCTCAGGGCTAAGGCCCATCTTTCTTCCTATCTCAAAGGGACCAAGTTATTTGAGCATTTTGAAAAATTTCATGTCTGTGATGTATCTTGACTTACCAATTGAACAAAACACCAATGGGCCAAAAACTGAGGCATTAATGCACTAGAATACATACATTCTTGTGATATTTTTAATAGTTTCTGTGAGAGTTTCATATCCTTACTGAACAGTTCTAAGGCCACAACAATGCAACTATTAATAATATATAATTAATCTGTATTACCTAATTCATGTCACAAATATGTCTGACTTTAATGTTCCAAAACTAACCTGCTAGAATTTCAAGTAGCTTGGTCAGTACTCCCTACACTGACTAAAAGGCACTTCCTACTCATTTTGAGTTCACACTGTGATCACTTGTTTCATTTGGAGTCATTTCCTTGAACTCGGTACAAATGTTAAATCATCATGTTATCCAAAACCGCACCTCTAGATATCAGCTGGTCATCAAAAAGATAAAATGTTTAGAGCAGAAAAACATGTCCTGGCAAATTATCTCAAAGCAGTAGGATATGAAGCACAATTTGAGTAATTTTTTTTTCTCTTTCCTTCCTTTCAGTCTTGTGAAAATTATTGCAAAACGTTCCCACTTCATGTCTGCAATTTCTTAGGATCCAGCTTTTTACCACTGTCGATTCTATCTGCCCAACTTTTATTCTGAATATTGGAGTCCCTCTGATGCAGCTCTGGTTACATTCCGAAGTTCTCCAATTTCTTTCAAAGCCTTCTGTCTCCTAGTGCACCAAAATTAGGCATGTCACTCATCTGCAAAGTCCTAAATAATTCCATTCCCTGTCTCCATATCTGCTCCTTATTTTCTTCATTTTCTGGTCCATTTATCTGATTCTGTTTGCCAGGCTTCTTTTGTGTTCATTTCTATACTCCAACACAGCAGCACTTACTTGCTCTCTCACTTTTCTGTTTCAAACTCCATTTCTACAGTTCTTCCAATATGATTGTCACTATGTATTTCTCCTGTTAGAGAAATAGGTAGATTCCGCATGTAAACCAAAAACAACTCTCAATGTTTGAAAGGTTTACAAGGCACCACAGAATAATGAGGGTCCAAAAACTTAAGAGACATGAAGCATTTACATATTATCATTATTATTAGTCAATACAGCATGCCTTAAATAATTGTTCCTTAGTCTTTACTCAGCCCTTGACTTCCATTAATTTCACTGGGAGATCTGACTGAGCTGAACTCCAGTAACACATGTAGTGCAACAACAGCTGCTTCTTTAGCTTAAGAGAGAAGCAGCTGTGTTCCACAGTTGGTTAGAAAGGAGTGAAGATGATGGTGGGGACTGCTAAGGACTCAACTCTAAAAGTGGACATTTATTTAAAGTAATCAATCCAACAATGGCAAATCTAAGGAGTGCCCAGGGGGAGAAACACGAGAGAGGGCCTTTGTTCATGAATAGCTGATGCTTTTCGTAACTGTGCAGGGAACATGGAAAAAGAGTTAGTAAAATAATACAGTAGCAGATTGCTGGCACTAGTTACCAATGGAAAGAGCTCACCACAACCCATGAATGAAAACCTGACAAGAGCTACTTCTTCTGAACTGCATAACCTGATTCAGCCCTTGTTTGTCCCTTCTTTTGAGCTCTCTCCTCTTTGGCTTTGATCCAGTTCTTTTCTTTCCTTCTGCATCTTTCACCATACGACCCATACACAAACCTTTCCTCTCTCCACATTTCAACTGGCTTGCTTGTCAGTTCTTTCCCGTGCTCAACCTCTCCCTTCTTTCCTCAAAGGGACTGCAGAAATTAAAGTGGAAAGTAGTAATGGAATGAGAGGATTTAAAGAGGGAATACATGAGAAAGATGCTTGTAAACTCAAGAATTCAATTATAATGATGACACTGCTGTTTCATGCAGTGGCCACATGTTCTAACATTCTACGGTGCAGCCTTACTGCCTTTTTTCTTTCCCATTCAAATCCCCTTCTTCATCTGTTAAAACAGGCTTGCTGTTAGAATATGGTCTGTGGGGAGTGAAGAGACAAGGAGAAGGGAAGCAGAAATACACTGAGCTTTTGGCAAAAGCATTTTGTTCTATGTGATTGTTTTTCTTCTTGGTGTCTTTTCCTGTGTGTCATTATGAAAAACCATCTTCTTCTGGAAAAAACATGTATTATCCCCTCTTCTGATCTCATCTATGCTAAAGTTTTGTTAGAACTCTAGAAATCACTGTGTCTATATGGTGCAGAGGTCTGATCACACTGCTAGCACTGGAGAAGTAAGAAAAATTAAGGTCAAAACATAAACTACATCATAAGTATTTGCACAAATAACAGCATAACTTCAGATATAATTTTAAAATATGTTCTACGGTTCTTTAAAATGGGTGTTAACATTTCAGGTGTCCTTGATATTATAAATGATGCTTAAGTGATGAATAACAAGAAATTACCATTATGATATAACAGTACTTATGATGTTCTTTGGTGCTTTGAGAAAATTATCATTTTCTCTTCCCCAATATATTCTTTAGAACAAATAGAGTAAAGACAAATACAAACATGGCAGGGATTACAATTATATATACTATGTTTTTTCACAGTAAACCCTAATTTTAGGTAGTGCTAAGACAACAAATCTTGGAAATAAAAATTTTAATGCAAAATTAATGAAGACACTTAAAGAACATGACTGATTCAGAAGGACTGAATCCTTAACATTAGCCAGGATGCTATTTTTTCCCCATTAGAACCATATTTCATTTTTCATTACTAAACAATGGGGTTGATAAAAACAATAGTTTTTGTTTTGTTCAGAGTTCTGGCATGTTTGACATTTCAATATAGATGTATCAGCTGACCTACAGCCAAAGGAGACTAGTCTCATTCAATAAGCTTTTTTCTACTTCATAACAACTTCCTTCTGAAGACAGAATGTCTGGGAGTTCAAAACAACCAGTATTAAGTTTATACTGCCAGAAAACTTTTCTCAGTCTGTAGTCTGACATACATTTATGCTCACACTGCTATCACAAAAAGTAGACCCTACCTCCTCTTACTTGTTCCTACCTCTGCTGGACACAACACTGTCAGCACAAACCTTCAGGCAGCCACACAGTGAAACAAACAAACCAACCAGCTTAAAAATCACTCACCCTATTACTTTTCATCCAGACTGATTAAATTTTGCCACTAATTTTTGAGACTATTGCCTCAAAACTAATTACAAATGCTTTCTGGATGCTGCTTGCAAAGAAGAAACACAGGCTAACAAACAGAAGGTAGAAAAGGTCCCCAAATTGTGGAATAGATACCACAAGTGAAATGTCAACTACTTCAATGGATATAGGAAGTTTTCTTGAAGTGACAATATTTCCTACTGCATGTAGCACAAGACTCATCACAGGATGCCTTACTGCAGCTGTCACTTCCAGCTGAAAGTATCTGAACAAACAAAGTTTTGGAAACATTGACCAAAGGTTTTAGGCATGTCTCTCATTAATTTTAGATCTTAATCTATGGCATAGTTCAGTCCTAATTTCTGAACAAGTTTAGCATGGAAGAGTGTTTGCCTAAATTCAATATGCATTTCTACAACTGAACTGAATCCATTTCTACAGGAAATTATCCAAACTGTGTATAAAGCTATTAATGTTATAAAGAAACAATAAGTATACTTATACTCCTATATTGGTCAGCAACCAATTTGAACATATAACTGATTTCTTAACATAGGCTACTAATATAAAAGTGTAAGTTGCTTTTGTTTAATTTGCCTTTTTTTATTAGTTTTAGCAACTCTAAAAAAAAAATATTAAAATGGACTCCTCACAGGCCTTCTTGTTCCTCAAGTCTTAGAACAGATCTCTCTTTATTCAGGAACTAAACTACCAACATAGCCCCATAAATTCTCATTTGATTACCTTGTAAGAATTTTTATACTTAAACTGAATTGTTAGACAAAAGGTTAGGAATCACAGTTCAACTGTTAAGTGAATTTTCAAGTTATGATGATTTTGGCCCCAGCCTAACTAGTATAATAATAATGATGACACGGCAAAACAAGAGATTCTTCTAGTTAGTATTTGTGTGAATTTTTGTAAATAAGCTCTTAGAAAAGAAGTTAATGGATATTAGAAGAACTGCTAGGAATTTCCTCTTACTACAGATTTCTTTCATCTGAAGAAAACAGGAAGCTGTAGTAGCAGGGACATCCTGTCTTTGTTAGGTTATACTCAGATGCACATCCTCAAATACATGTATCCTATTAATACAGAAGAAGAACAGTCCCTGGAAGAGAAAGAGGAACAAAATCCTTTCTTGTGGACTTTCAATCCTGCAGAAAGGGAAGAAGTGCTACTTTTAAACAAATCTTCAGCATTTTCTCACTATCCTGTACTGAAATAAAAAGCAGTGGCATTGCTGAATTGTATTTCAGTCTTGACTTTGCTTTGAAAATGACTGGGGTGGGGGAAGAATAGGAGTCTGCATATTGCAGAGTACAGGACACACGCAGTTTCAGTGCCATCAAAGTACAGTGGATCCCAGAATCCCAGAGAGGTCTGGGCTGGAAGGGACATCAAAGAACAGCCAGTTTCAACTTGCCAGCCCTGCCAGGATGCAGGCAGGCAATCAGTATTGCAGGCAGCCCTGCTTTTCCCTTCCTCCAGCACAGTGCCACTGCTGGAGCGGTGAAGGAGTCTCATTGTGCTGTGTGCAGAGAGAAGGCAGGAATTCCAGGAGGGGAAAGGTTCCCTTTGAAGCACATGGCACGAAGAGCTTCCCAGTGACCATGGCAACAGCTCAGTGGGTTCCCAGCCTGAGAACCAAGTTACTACAGCCATGCCTCAAAAACAAAAAAAGTCTGAAAGAAGGAGAGAGGGGGAGGTGGGGTCGGGGGTGTGGGGGAGAGAAGCTGAAGCAAAATCAGCCTGGCAGAAACTGAGCGGCTCCCTGGTAGGCAAATCCAGCCAATAATGCTGGTCGGGTTCACGGGGTTTCCTTTTCATTTCCAAAAGCTTTCTTCTTCCTCTGTCATTCCCCTTCTAGCCCTATTCAGGAGCTCATAAGATCAGTAAAACCCAGGCCTTTGCTTTGCCTGCATGCAGCATGGCCTCAAACAGGGCTGCACTGTGATCAAAGGTAATGGTAAAACACAGCTGCCACACACACTCCTTGCCTCAACCAAGGCCCAGTTTTCACGGGAACTCTTTACAGCAGCAGAGACATTTTTTTAAACACTTTCATTTCCATTACATCATATAAAGAAGGACAAGCAATGACTAAGAAGGATGAGCAATTACAAAATCAATATGAATTGCAAATCAATACGAAAATTACAAAATCAGTAATGAAAATGGACACATGAAATTCTTCATAGCTACCTGTGGATAAACAACTAGAACTTCTAAAAACACAGGCCAGAGTTTTACTAAAAACAAAACAAAAAAAACCAAATCAATGAATAATACAAACAAAAATACAAACAAACACACGACCCCTAAATCAAAAAAGACCTTGACAACCAAAACCAACAATAAGAATAAAACCATACAAAACCTTTTACCAGATTCATGCATCATGCAATTTACCTCTACAGCTTTTAACTAGTCTACATTCTGCTTCACCATATTCCAAACTTTCAACAATATTCCCTCTATGATGCCCCACCTTGGGGGCAGGTTAAATCAAACTTAATGAGGAACAAACTGTAGGTTTTCATTCCTTGATTTTTTCCTCCTTTTCTATATGGAAAAAATTTCCTTTCCCTGTTCAAGACCAGGCCTCCCCCATTTCCCTTTCTTTTCTTTCCCCTACTCTTTTCCTTGTCTTTTTCCTTCTCCTTCTATTTTTCCTCTTTTCCTCCCTCCTTTCCTCTCCTCTCTCTCTTCCATTCGTTTCCCTTTCACATTTTCTTTCAAGTCAGTTGCCAAATTCTAAAAATAACCAGAAGAAGACGCATACACACATGCAGCAGGTTTGATATTTACCCAAGCAAAATAGTTTACAGGCCACACTGAATCCTCACATAACAATCTGAATAACAAATTGCATGGAAACTGAGCTTTTCAGAGACCCAGACAATATTCTCACTGGTAAGATAACCAGGCTGACTTAACTGATAGAGACCTGAAAGAAGCTCAGGGCTGATGCTCCTGCTGCTATCTGCACTCAACAATATTCCAAGAATTCTGAGAAGTCCTTCTAAATCAGGACACGAGCAGAGTGAGAACTGAGAGGTGTTGCTAGCAAAAGATGAAGAGGAGAAACTACAGCAGAGAGCATGAAATAGGGAAGAAATATTTCAGGAAGAGAAGAATAAATACAGAAAATTCAGAACAATGAAATGCAGTGCACTATTGACTAGAACCTTGGCCAGGCTTTTTTCACCTGTTGAAATTGCTACATATAAACTGATACATTTGGAACTCCATGCCCAAATTCTCTGGCCACACCCTATGTCACATCACCACCATCATGCATCAAAGTAGATGCTTACAGAGCTCCTGAAGTAAAGCCAGAGTCTGCTGTTCAGTAGGCCAAGCTTTAGGAAGCTAACATCAGCAGATACTGAGCTGCACTTATTCTGGAGATGGGGGTGGCTTTGGGGACATGGGGAGTATAGAGGACATGGTGGGATTTGGGCACATAGCAGTGGGCTAGGTATATATTTTTAACTTTTATTTTTTTGTGCAGGGTACCCATGCTTCAACTTTCTTTATCCATTTTGCACATTTATTTCCTCACACAATTTTCAAGAGCCTGACAGATGGGACTGAACAGACTCCCTCCTGAAATGGCTTGCCTCAAGGTTAAACTTACTCCTGGAGTTTACTTATGGATCATTATGCATCTTTTAGGACTGAATCTTCTCTAATTCCCATCCTTACAAGACCTCATCCCCAGATTTTATCTTTCTAAGAACAAAGGAGCAACAGCTAGAATTTCTGTGAAACAAAAACAGTTTTCCAAGTTAAAAAAAAAAGAAAAAGCTGTATTATGCTGAAATTCAACAGAAAGGGAAGTCACTTCTCAAAGAAATGTTTTTCACCATGTACCACAAGTTAAACCTGCAGCAACTTTTAGACAAACAGATGGCCTTCCATTTCCTTGGAAAGGTGAAATTTTAGAAGTTTTGTTTATAAATTTACAGAGCCAAGTTTAAAAAAAAAAAAAGTCAACCTGCAGTTTTATTTTCTGCTTGATACACTGCTAACCTGAAGTCACAACACAATCCTACCAAATTTAGGCAGCTGGGTTTTAGGATGAGCCCCTGTTATGCAGTAGTTTTCAACTACTCAGTTACTGGTAGAACTTTGGCCTATGCTCTTTCACACACTTTCAAACCCTCTAGACTTTAAATGCCAGCATATAATAACCTCAATACTCACAAATTCTAAGGCATGAACAAAAAAAGGTCACCTTTCTGCTTTCTTTTTTTACATATCTGGGAGCAGTAAAGGCATCTTAGTGAGTTCAACCCATAAAACAAAGAGAAAAGTTTTGCACTTAATTTAAGATTCCAGAAGCCCCAATCCATTGAAAGATTCCAGGATGATGAAAATTTTTATTTTTTTGACCAGTACAATAAGATTCACTTGTTACTAGAGGTGTCTATCCTGCAATGAAAGTGAATAAATCTTTCTAAGTTTGAAAGCTTCTCTTTCCCCAAAAAGAGGAAATTAATGAATGTATTCTCAGAAAATTTTGCCTAAGGAAAACCAGTAAGATGCTTTAATTTTGACTGCTTTGACCAAGTAAGAATCACAGTTGCAGTTCACCCTTTCTACTCCAATACTGCTTCTACTAAACAGCCATTTTTTGCTTTCATCTTTGTTAGGTTCCTACAGAGCTCAAAAAGGGAATGCTCAGCTGCCCATCACCACCTCTATCAACTGAGTCATGACAGCATCTTTCCCTGAAGTACCTAGAGTAAAAATAGTCAAAATATTTTGTGGAGTAAGGGGAGTTTTCCCTCAGTTTATTTCTTGCTGATTTTTCTCAGAAAGAACTAATCCTTCCAAGAAACATTTACATGCAGCCCCAAAGTATCCCCTTACCTTTCCTAAGACAGTGAGACATGGCTTGGGCTCCAACTCTGGCTGTTCCAATTTCACCACTCCTACCCAGCCATATTCATACAGGTCTTCTTCATCATTGCTATTACACAGTCCAAGAGGATGCATCTGAAACAGAATCAGAAAGAAACTTTTAGCCAATCATTAGAATTCAAAACCACACAGACATATAAATAAATAAAATAATAAATAAAAGTGTATTTGTTTTAAGCTAAGGTACACCAGAAAAACTTAAATGTAAGGCTGTATATATGAAGAATTCAGTACGTTTCTGAAGCATGCTATGAGTATAAAATCTTTGCAATTTTATGTAGACTGACTGTCATCTTGCTTATGAAAAATCATTTAAGTCCTTTGCTCAGACATAAAATTCTTAACTACAAAGCCCCCCCCTCGGCATTGCAAACCACCTTTCCTTGCAAACCAAAAGAAATAACACAAAGTGTTTGGCAGAGCCCCTTATAAAAGCTTTACACATCATTAAGATCCAGACCCCATGTTTCAGAGCCACTGTCACCTTTTTTATTTTAATAATTGCACAGTATTAACAGGCTGTCATCCTTTGAAACAAGCTTATCACTTATGCAAAAGTAAGATAGAGAAAATTCCTAACCATTGTGAAGTATTCCCTATTGTTTTCTGAACCCAAGTGATAAGTAAGTAAGGCTATCATGAAGTGAGAAACTTCAGTCTCCTTTCAGAGATTTGTGTTTCTTACACTAGGCAACAATATGTCTTTGTTTTAATTTCAGATATTTAATCTGTTCCTCCACTTTCCAAGCTTGGTGTAGTTACTCTAATTAGAGTAGTTACTCTAATTTTATTATGGCAAGGACCTTCCTAAACAATGTTTGTCTTTTCCAGATTTGTTGTCTTTCCATTGGATAATATCTTTCTGTATAAACTAGAGTGTCATACATCTCACTTCTTATACTGGATACTGTCTCTTCTTGTTCTCTTTTTCCTTAGATTTTTCACAGACCCTTGCCTCTTTTCCAAGCTTTAACATATATTCAGGTCTTTGCAAAAAAAGGTCTGTATTTCATCCAGTTTCATGCCTTCCCTTAAATCTCAACTTTATCAAACTAACTGAAGAAAACCACAAACTGATACAACACTATGACAACTTTGCTTTCTGGTAGCTGATTATAATAGGAGGAGATTATACTGCTCAATAATTTACATATATATACCCCTCACTAATCCATGCAAAATAGCACCATGTAATGGCCCCTAATCCTACCATCACTTCTGCATCACCAGCTTGTCGTTTTGTCCTTTTCTCCTTTTCTCCCATGTCTTGTACCCTGACTTCCATTTTGCAAGTGATACAATACATGGAGTGCTATTTATATTATCTTGTGGGGCCCTAACTTTCTGAATAACTTGGATGATTACTGTAAAATATGGGAAACATGATGGTGAACTGGCACAATACAGGGATTTTCCTACCACTCATCATTTTTCAAGATTCATCACCAATCCATTCCAAGAAAAAAAACCAAAAACAACAAGCCACACTAAGTAGACTCTTAATTCAGCCTTTCTCCCTTTTTTTGTTACCTAAATGAGTTACTATCACACACTGCTAAGCATCTCACATGGATGAGCAATTTAACTTAGTGCTAAAGCTTGGGGAAGTACTATCACTGCAAGATGAACCACTCCATAAACTCAGTATCTGATGGATAAACTCTTCAGCACAGACATAAAAACAGAGGATGGAGTCAGGCAGAGTGCTCTCTCCTAAACTGCCAGGGCAGTATACCAACATAATTAACCCCACAAAGAGTCCATGGATCCTTTAAGCAAACACAAAGCTTTAATCGATACTAAGTATCTAAAGAAACAGAGAACCATTTCCTTGATGTAATTCCCTTGACATCGGGTCTATCAACTGAGCTTTGAAACCATAACCCATATCTAAGAAGTTTCTAGTTCAAAATCCTTGAAATATGCTGGGGCACTTTCTACATGCCTAAAAGGGTAAAACTGAAACCACGACTCAGGTGCTTTTATCCAAGGTTACAAAATCTGTATACATTGCTGAGGGTCTAAAATTACTTTATAAAGAGCTGCACCAATTTTATGTGGGTTAGTGTTACAGGGCAGACAAACATTAAACCAACAGATGAAGAATACTTTGCTCTGTAACCCTATCACCTAAAAAGTTCTGATGATTAAAAGAAAACTTTCACCCTTTTGCCCTTTCTTTATGTCTGCCAGGATAAGGCATTATAGTATTACAAAATGCCATATGAACGGCTCAGGATCTTTCTACACACTGTCTCATGTATAGAAAACCTTTGGTCTTTTTTTCCCAACCACAGTGTAAATAACAGCTCTACCCACTTTAGTCCAGAGAAAAAGGACTAAAGGAGGTAGAAGGCCAAAAGGAACAGAAAATTCTTTCCACTGCCACTTTTCTCCAGAATACTGTTATTCTGTGACAGCTTCCAAATGTGAATGACCATCTGGATCAGACTCACCAAGCACACTCTGCAGTTGTGTCCCTGGAAATCAGTATAAAGCTGAAAGAGCTTCTTCTCTTCCTTTTACAAACATGTATTAAAGACTCTGAAAAAACCCCAGAATCAGCACCAAGGCCAGTAAGACATGGGCTTCAATGACAGAAAACTTTCTGTCCAGAAAAGCACTCCACCACTCCAAGCCACAAGCAGTTGGTAGATTCTGCTTAGATACCACAAGCTTACATTGTAGTGATCTCTGTAGATCATGACAGATAAAATATACTGTAATTTTCCAAACCAGGGATATCAACCAAAAGTGCAACATAAGCATGTGAATTTAAGAATTCAAGCCTGAAACACTGGTGTTACTTCTGATTAGGTGCCCACATGGAATGGAACACCATTCACTGGGGCTGATGGTGCTTGTGACAGGACTCACCCAGTGCAAGTGTCTGCCATGTTCTCATCGTTTCTTGTAATAATGCAAGTGAATTAATCCCAGAATCACAGAACACAAAAAAAGTAAGGGTAAATGAAAATCTCTCAGGCCCAGGGAGGATCCAGGGTGTTTCTCAATCACAGACATATTTTACTTTAAACACACTAAACAAAAGGAATTACGGACAACCTACAGGGGCAACAATAAAACTAAATCTTTTCTGTGAGGCAGAAAATTATCAGTAGTTTCAAACTGTCACAGTAAAAAGCAAATTCAAAACACTACAGTGCACAAGCCTCTAAAAAGGAGCAGAACTATTCAGTCATTTTGTGAAGACTTGAACTCTTCATTGCTGTACAGCCTGAAACAACAGACACTCCATATAGCTTTCCCACCTGGAATGCACTTGGCATAGATTCATCTCTGTCCACATGAATTCACATTCCTTCAGTAGACAGGCTTTTGAAATAAAATTTATGAGCTTTTGCAGTGCTCAAAAGAAAACATAAAAAACTAGTCAACCTGAATAGGAACTCTATCATCAGGGAAAGCTTTCTCTTAAACCAGGTGTAGCCTCTGGTAACTGAAAGGAAGAGAGTTCCTTTCCTGGCTTTCCCCAGGTGTACAGAAGCAGAGCCTGGTAACTCCGTTCAGACTTCAGATACTTTTGGCTACCCAGCCCCTTGGTGCCCTGTCACCACTTCCAAGCTCTAGGTCTTGTTTCCTTCCTCCAATCCCATTTCCCAGGGAAGCTTCTTCTAAAGGAAGGATCCAAAGTCTGAAATGTATCAAGGCTTAAGTGAAATAAGGCAACCAAACAACTGAAGTGTTTTACAGGGAGCAGAAAAACCATTAGTACTCCTCTGCTGGGACTTCTGTAGTAAGCATCTCCTCTGTCAAACCAGCCTTATTAAACACAAAAAGTGGACTGAGTGTACATGCTTTTTCCAAAATGCAGTAAGTCACCAAACAGATTTTGAACAAGTAACAACAACTTCATTCACCAAAAAGTACTGGAGGATGCGGTGTCTGATTCAGAGACAATCCAGTATTTTGGTGCTAGACTCACTATAAATCGGATGAAAGTGAGATAAGGAAAAAGGAGCACACTCACAAATATAGAAATATTCCTTGGAGATGCAGAGAATTAGGAAACCTTTAGGAGCTCAAATTGGCAAGAGATGTCAAATCTAACAAGTATATTAACATCAAGAAGAATTGCAAACAATAAATGTCTGCTATTGAATAGCAGTAACAAAGCAAGAAACAGCTGTAAGGAGGGTCGAGTTAGGAATCATCCATGCAAACCAGGCATTACAGGTGTCCAAGGAATCTGAGAGGATGCCTCCAGGTGTCTTATTAGAACTGGCTGCTGTAACTGCAGTGTCAAGCTCTATTATTTTTCACAGGTCACAGAGATTGGGGGAAGGCCACTGATGCCAGGAAAAGAATGCCACACTCATCTGCAAAATCCAAGAAGACAGATCTGGGAAACCCCCAGTGCAGTCAGACTCTCTTCAGTACCTGAGAAAATCATGAACAGCTTTATGTTCTTTATGACAGCTATTTCCAGGTACATAACAAGATGGCAGCTGATAATGCCAATCTGGATTTACTCAGTATAAATCATGCTTGACCAATCTCTTTATGTTTTCTGATGAAGCAACCTGCCCCATGGATGACAGGAGAGCTGTGGATGTCATCTACCTTGACTTCAATGAAGCATTTGACATCACCCTCCTTCAACATCCTTGCTGACAAATTGCCAAGATATGATTACTATCCTGGTTTAATTTTCTTCTTAGTAGCTGTTACAGTGCTGTGTTTCATGGTGAGAATAATGTTGATAACACATTGATGTTTTAGATGTTGCTATGGAGTACTTACTCTGTATCAAAGACTTTTCTGTTTCCCATGCTCCACCAGTGAGCAGATACACAAAAAGCTTAAATTATTATTAAAATAACCGATATGAGACCAAGAAGGCTGAAAACCCGTCATGTTAAGCATTAACAACAGTAATTTTTGTACTTCCTCTGAAATTTTAGCTCCTTACCTATGAAAAGAGAAACTACTTCTTAAGAATTAAAAAAATTACTTTGTACTCACTCTCCAAGACAGGCTTGAGTCACCTCAGTTGGTCGAGATTTAACATTGATTGTCACCACCACTGCAATTTTGATCTTCAGCATAATGCTGCTACTCATACAACAGCATCACCACAACACTATTTGTTCCTACTACCTACAAATACAGCAGAATGAAGAACTTAGCTTTTTCATCTCCATTTACTCTTCTGTGTTGGTACAGCAACCCATTAGCAAAAACTGATTGAAGGTTCTTGACTGCAATATTCCAACCCAGCATTACTAAGACCTCACCAGAAAGAAAAGGCTCAGGCTTTAACTCCACTGTGTCATGATGTTTGAAAAAAGCATCAGTAGAATGTGTCATTACAGATAAGCAATCTGAAACTGTAAAAATAGGGGGAGTAATGTTTTAAGATCTAACAAGTAGGGTTTTTTTAAAAAAAATTAGGCACTGCTATTGTTTCTGCAGCCTCATGATAAAACATGAGGTTTTTTTATGCTGGCTGCAGCTGGAACACAGCAGCCTTTTTAGAAAAGGGGAAGGCCAGAAGCATTTCCCCATCACTCTGCAGTTTTGCCATGCAGAAAAGAATGTTTATGCCGCAGCACAAGTAGAAAGCTCCATTAAAATATGGTTTATTTTCCCTTTCAGGCAAAATTTTTTTTGTTTTAAAGAAGTACATCCTGCAAAAAACCAAACTGCCACAAAATGTAACATAGGACCTGAACATTTCAGCAGTGAGCTTTTCTTGGCTATCAGTTGTGACCATGCTGTCCAACCCAGCGGTCAGCATTGAGCCCACAAGTGGCTTCCACTAAACTTTCTCTACAGCAAGAGCATCAGGCATTCCTGAAATCCTCTCACAGTCCACTTACTCCAGGAAGTATGCCAAAAGGGATGATGAGAAATCCAGTCTATGCTGTAATTGAATGTAAAACCAGAGATACTCAGTTGAACACATCCACCATGCAGAAGAGGCCAGGCAAATTCTACAGTGCAGACTGGCAATGTGCTAAACAAAGTCCAAGAGATCCTGTCAAAAGCAGCAATAAGTTCTGAAGAGCAGCAGAGGAGGTTTTGTTAACTAGGGAACAAGATCTTAGCACTGATCTAGTTCAGCAGCAAACTCAATTTACCTGTGCCATGGTCCAGACTGAAATCCCTCAGAAGAGGAGAACTGCCTGCCAGACACACCTGGCAGCAGCAGCATGTTCCCAGGCATCCTCCTGCTAGGACTGTCCCAGCTCAGCACAGATATCCACAGCAAGTGCACAGGAACAGGCGTTTACAAATCTAAACTCAGCACATTTAGATGTGTAAATCTGCACCAGATTTGCTGCACAAGCAGAGATTGTACTGCCCAAGCCATGCAGATAAGCAATCTATTGCAACAAAGCAGCTGGACACTAATTATTCCAAAGACTTTGCAAAGGAAGCTCCCAGTCCATTCAAACAGAAAACTGGCTTCTCCTTCCTTTAAAGCATCTCAGAAAGCAAAACTCCCATGAAAAGATGCACATACTGTAGACAATTTGAAGGAAGATTTCTTCTTTCAGGAATTTAAGTGCTTTGATTACACTGAGTTCTCCTACCATAGTATTGTCACACCAAAGGAGAATAAAGTCATGTTTACAATTGTGGCTTTTTTTTCCTCCCCTCTTTAAATAGGTGGGAAGATGCTGGCAAAAAATGCATGCATAATGCCACTAAGGACAGGAGAAACTAGAGAGAAAATCTGGAATAAAATGATTCCTTGATAAATTACTTTTAGCAGAAGGCCAGTAGCTACGTGATAAAACAAAAGAGTTCTGGCTCTATAATGAACAAGACAGACCCCCCCCCCCCCAAAACACTTAATTACCAAACCTTTAGACATAATTGTAACTGGCTGAGAAAAGCAGGATTATCTTACATCTCATGAAAAACTGCATTTGTCTCATAGCACTCAAGCAGGGACTTATAACTGAAAATATTAGGTCACTGCCATATAATCTCTTTGCCTTAAAATAAAAGCCTGGTATGGAGTTACCAATACTCTGCAACTAAGTTTTCTAGCAGAAAATGGGAAGTATCAAGACACCCTGACAAAGCCTGTACAACATAATGGGATTTGTTCAACCTTAGGGAGTGTTTGGACCCCAGAAAGAATGAATACAACTATTCAACAACAACAAAACCCAAACAAACAACAACAAAAAACAACAAAATCAAACAAAACAACACTAAACCCCAAACAAACAAACTACCAAACCCAGTTGACTGGAGCTGTTCATATAAGGAACCCTAAAAGAAATTTCCCTTTGCATTCCCTTGCCAAAAGCACACAAGATGCAAACTTAGAAAATCTGGCTGTGATGAAAATTCCAAGGCTGTTAGGAGGAAATCAGAACACACATGTGCACGTACCAGAGAAGGTAATATTTTATTTTATTTTACAGAAACAGCTCTGAAAAGTCTCAGAACTATTTGTTTACCAATTGTATTTTAGCAAGGAACTTGAACAAACAGATTGACAGATCTGATGCAGACCCAGAATTTCTCAGTACTGTAAGACTCCAGACCAGTAGTGACTGTTCTTTGTATATGCACACTGATTTGAGATGTCCAAACTCACTACAGTTCATTTTTCTGGCACCTGAACTGGTCTAGATCCTGGCTTTCCAGGCAGTCCTCGATGCAGTAAAAGCTGACTTGCTTCTCCAGAGCCCCTAGGACCACTGACAAGAGAAGATATTATTCTGTGTATTTTGCAATAAGCTACTAACAAGCAGAGCTGGTTTGCTTGCATTCAGGTTTGTGGGGAACTTTGCTAGACAAACAAAAGGGTAGGGAAGGAAAGAAAGAGGAGGTAAAAATAACACAAATTATTTCTGAGGCATCCTTTGGTTTTGAAAGTGAAGATCCAATTAAACAGCAGTATAAGAATATACTAATTACATCTGGAGATCATAGCAAAGTCTTATTGTTTGGATTTCCAAAAGCAGGCAGTGTCCACGCAAAATGTGACCCAGCCACAGAGCTCTAGTGCATCCCTTTCCATTTCACACCACAGCCTTCATTAACAAGGTGATTATATTGTCCTGTCTCCAAGAGGAAGCATTCACTGGGGCGAGAGGGAGGGAAGAGCAACAGAGAACATGCACATAGAGAAAGGCTGCACTATAACTAAGAACAATATTGTACTTAAAAAGAGGGATGGGGGAAGGGAACTAATGTGAGTAGATTGTTACAGAAGAACACAAAGTCCTTGCCACAATACTAATCAAACTTCCTTTGTCCTAGATACACATGCCAAGCAGGAGCTCTGTATTTCTGCCAGAAACCATTTGCCATATGCATGACAACATTTTATCTATATAGAGAGGTAAAAGCAACAGAGGAGAGGAGGGGAAAAAAAAAAAAAAAAAGGTGAGAATGCAGAAAGAAATGAGGCTTAAAATGCACAACACTCCATTCCATCCCCCTTCCCCTCACGCCAACCTCTCATCTATAATCCAACACAAGAGAGACAACAGGCAAACAGCAAGAGGTCATCTTCAAAGGGCTGGTTGCCAAGGGAGGCCAGTGGAAAGAGCGAAGGCATGTCCTCATCAAAGTCCAGCAGCTGTGGGAGAGCCACAGAGGTGCAGCTTCCCCTGGGGCTGCAGTGAAATTCAGAGATGGAGGATAAAGCTGGAGCTGGCAACATAAAGTGGGCAGCTTTGCACTTTGCTTCAGGGGAAGCACAAAAGAGAAGGGTTAGGATATTTTAATCCTTCTTTCCACCCATTTTTGCACTCAAGATATTTGAACTACTGTTTAAACTCATCAAGATACGTTGTGTAGAATATGCTGCAGTAGGCAGAAGGCAGCTGCAAGGATCAGCTTTCTACTCAGTTCAAAATTAAAATTTTGTCTCAGTGACTGTGCTAAGAGGGATGGAAAAGGTACAGCAGATAATGTACAGCCAGCTGTAGTTTCATTACTTCTCACAGAAAACATAAATACATCTTCACAGTCCCACAGTAAACACTGCCTTTAAACAAAATGTGTTATTTTTCTAGGAGAAACTGTGGAATAATAAATAACAGACTCCTAGCTACCTGCAATATTTGCATAAAAATTAGAAACCAACATCAGAGCAATCCCAGACTCTGCTTTTTAGAATTCTCGTAACTTTTTGAGGTATTTTTATTAAATACACACATGATGACCAAATGTAAAAATTAAGCCCTTAGTCCTCAAATACAGGAAAAGCAGCTGCAAGTGCAAGCAATGAAATCTAACAGATCAAATAAAATCTGAATGCAAAGAGGAATCAAAATTGCTCTACTATGAACAAAAAAAACCCCCAAAAATTTCAAGAAATAATTAAAATTTTTAACTTTGTAGTTCTCAAAAGCTAGGAGCTACTCTATTTTAGAAAACTGTCATCCTTCCCTGCTAGAACCAATACTTTGTTATTATTTTCTCTTAACTGTCTTAATTAGCCAACAGAGCTTAAAAATACAGTTGAATTACCAAGTCATGGTAGGATAGAAATAATTTCATTATATTTACCTCCCACATCATACCCAGTATCTTCCCCAAAACAAACAAAGAAGGGAAGCAGCTGGCATCTGCTAAGGATGAACAGACACTTCTTGAGCGTGTGTTTTGGAGCATGAAGTTTCAGTTGCTGTCAGCACAGAGGCAGCTTGAGTGCTAATTCAAATGGCACCAAAGCTACATGGTTTGAACAAATCCTCTGGGTTGCAACACAAAAAAGCCGTCAGCAAAAAAGGTTTTAATATTTAGAAAATTCTTGATCATTACTTTGATTGCAAGTCAGTCTGGAAGTACCATTAGGGAAGGAAAAAACAGATTAGTGATACAGTCTGCTTTAGTCAGCATGAAAAAGCTTTTCAAGGCTGAAATGGAATAGTTCATAGCCTAAAGATGTACTCTTTCTCAGTTTAGTATGTGAACTGATCTTTGAATATTTACATACACACTCTTTTGAGATTTTATGAACTATATGATCTCTAGCCAATGGAAAAGTTCCTTCAGCCTGTTCTGCACAAGATGCTCTTTAAAGTTTTTAATATGATGAAAATTGAACAGCCTCAAACAGAACACCCATCTTATGTCTTTCAGAGTGATGTGATGGAGACAAACAAATCACCATCTCTGAGACTGTGCTCTCAGCTCAGGGATGGAATAGTGATTTCTCTGTTCCCAGAGCTCGCAGCACACCCTGAGGCACAGGCCCAGCACAGGTGGGATTCCAGCACTGCCTGCTCCCACTGCCCAGACGAGACTTTCCAGCATCCACTCTCCTCCAGTTGCTCCTCCCACACTGCATTATTTCTAAGGAATTGTATTTTTTCCTCTGTATTGTTACAAAAGTACCTGCACTGCATACTCTGTTTAGTCTTTCCCCACTTCTCTGTCATAAATCACCCAGTTCTGACCCAGTCTACTGCAAATTCCTTCACACATCTCTCTTAAGACATTACAGGAAGAAAAATACTGGAATCAGCTATGGGTATTATGGGTCTTCATTACTTCTTTGTTATGCTGCTATTTAGTTAGACTATTTTGGACACCTCCTCTTACTTCTTATCTTTGCACATATTTCTTTAAAGCTTAACCTTTAAGATTTCTAAATTTATAAGATAGTTGACTTGAGGATAACTATAATATTCTTGTGTTGAATTTTATCATAAATTACAAAGCACTCTCCTGCTCTCTACATTTATCTTACACTGCAATAACCAAAAAACGTTCCAAGAAAATCCCTGTGACAGTTTACAGGGTAGTGTTCACCTTAAATTGTTTTCCAAAGTTCACCTTTTGGTCAGATTCTTGTTAACCTTTTATAAGCCATTCTGAACCCATACACAAACCAGTAAAGTTTACAGATGTGCTGTTTCCAGCTCCAGCTGTCACATGCCTTCCCCACTTTGTGCTCCAAGCTTTCCTCTCCAAAGCTTAGCATTTGACCCTCCTTTCATCTGATAACCTAGATTACTTCAATGGATTTGCACTCAACTTATGGCTTCTGCCCATGTGAAAACATTTTCAGGTGCTAGGTAACTTTTAGAGGGAAAGGACCCAATGGGAAAGCAGAGGTCTCCAAATAGCTACTGTTGGCTTCCAAACAGTCTCCTCTTTCTCCGGCACCAAGTTGTCAAGAAATTACTTCCACAGCACCCTTCATGCCCTGCACCTGCTTTGCACATTTTCTGGCAAAATCCAAACATCTCACCTAGTTTTATGTGCACTTCTTTGTCAGCTCAAATCAGCACAATCTCTCTGACCTATATACTGTGGAAGTACAGGTGCAGCCAAAGTCTGTGCCACAGCTACACAAGATGAGGCTCTAGGACAGGATGCACACAACAGACCATGAGATCTCCTTTACTGGAAGGTGAGTTACCCTGGCCCAGAGAGGAGCTGACTTGAAAACAAGTACAGGCCAGTCTGTAAATCAGGTGCCAAGAGCTGTTCCTGAAAACATATCAAGCCTTAACATTTGGGTTTTTCCATAAAAGAAAAATACCTGGTGCACTGGGTTCTCCGTTTCAGGTAAAGTAATGAGTTATGCACTGTTTCAACATTTTCTATTACAAAAATTCAGTGCGTATCGCAATCTTTCATGTTAGCAGACAGAAAGCACTCAAATCCACTGGGGAAAAAACGCCCTTCTTAAAAACTACCACCTGATGGCAGCCTGTGGCTTCAGTCCTATTGTTCCAAGTGGCAACTGGCAACCATTTTGAGTGAGATTAGCTCTACCCTGAGTCACCACTGAAGAATGCTCCGTAGTAGAGAGAATGACTTGAAAATAAAAAGCTATGCTTAATTCTAACGTAGCACATTGCTGAACTAGTCTCTGCAAACGTTCCCGTTTCACACGCTCTGAAATTCATCCTCCCTCTTTCAGCCCTAATTTGTTTTATTTTGCACAGGAAATAACCAACTTAAAAGTAACACAGGCTCCACAACTCAGTCCAGTGCACAATTCACAACACTTGGTCAGATCAAAAGCTGACTTGATGGCCAGTTTCACTCTCTGCTCACAGCCTATGCTTTGACATCTTGAACCAGAATCAGAACTATTCTGCACTCAACTAATTATCACTTCTTTGCTCTTTTTCATTTAGCAAAGGCATTTACAGGAACTTAGCAATTGGTGCCTGAATGATTAAAATAATTTATATAAAGTCAAACGAACAATAATGGAAGGTTCTGGAATTCTGGAGACCCGATGCACTCCCTTTTCATTACAAGGAATTTACTCCTGATCTAAGAGCAAAATTCAATTCCACTTTAATTAAAAACTACAGTAGTGAACTGTTTTCCAGAACTGTAAACCAAAACAGGTTTTCTCATCTTTTTCTGAGAAATATTAATGTATATACCTATCATATTACAGCACCCTACGTATGGGTGCGGAAAAAAAATTAGGTACTGAAAGTTTCTAAAGTTAAATTTTTACCATAATTAAAATAATGAGACCAAATTCAGCCCTAAATTTCAAATGTTTGTGCTGTATTTCAGGATACATCAAAAACTCTTCCTCCTTTTCCCATCTCTTTTGATGACTCCTTCATATTGTCACTAATCTATTGCCTGGTTTCTCCTTTCTTCCAGACTAGCCCCTCACTATTTCACTCCCACCCCATGCTGCCCCATTTTTCTATCCAACTCCTCCAGCCCTGGCATACAACCCATGCTAATAAGTCCAGTAAAGCCTATTGGCTTGGGTTTAGTGCTGTGTGTCTCCTGCTGGCACACCTCAACACTCAAGTATGCCTCACTGATTGGGAAATTAATGCTGCAAACTGCACTCCAAAAACACAGCAGTGTGGGGTGAATGAGTGCTGTCTGCAGGACATTCCCCTCATGTCAGAAAGTTTGGATATGCAGTGAATGAGGTAAGATACTATGAGAAAAGAAAATACAATTGTGGTTAAAGCAGCTGAATGCTTCCCAACAGACGGGATTGCTTCCTCTGCCACAGGATTCCTATGCAATATTGGGCAAGTCAAAAACAGCCATGCAGGGTGTGACCAAAAATCCAACCAACACGGTATCCTATCTCCAGCAGTTGCTAACTGCAGGAATTCAGAGAATATGAAAAGCAGAAAAAATACAGAATGATTATGCTTTAGATACAACCTCTTAATTATGGCTATCAATGATTAAGACTTCCAGAGCTGAGATTTCACCCAGAATATTGCGTTTAAGTAAGTAATGCATCCATGTTCCATGTTTTTACCTAATTCCTTTGGAATGACACACATACTTACAGCTTTTACACCATCCTACAGCAAGAAACACAACCTACTGTTTTTAAAGCATACTTTCTTTTGCTTGACTGTAAAGCTGTCTTGTGAATTTCAATGAGAAGTCTCTCATAATCCTGGTTAAAAGGAATAACCAGTAAATGTTCCTTAATCACTGTCTCTACATCAGACTTTACTCAAAGTCTCTTGTCAACAGTCTTTCAAGCTGATGAAATTCAGGTCTTTTTCAGTGAATGTCACTCTGTTACATGACTCAGCTGATCCACAGTTTGTGACCTACCTGTTCCTTTATCTAGTCTCCCCTTCCAGTTTTATGATGCACTGCATGAAGCATTCAAGTTCTTGGAACCCAACGATGCTCTCCAAGTCTTCTGCTTTGCTCTCTGATAATTTGCTCTCTTACCTTTCCTACTAATTGCAACATCCCATGAAATTTTCAGTGTAAGGATAAGGTTTTCAGAATACACTTTATTCTTAAGAAGGAAAAGGAATCTTAGCCACAATTTTGAAAAGCTTTTTATGATGCTTCTTTGTTCTTCCTGGTGCATGCCTCCAGCTTGTATTACAATGAACCAAGATCAGCACTGATAACCTGCTGTACATACAGCTGTGACTTGGGAGAATCCCTTTAACCAAGGGCTGTAAAGGCACATTCAACCAGATATAAACAAGGGGAATGGTCTGCAGAAAACATGACAGACACAAAAATAAAAACAAAGTCAATGGAACCTGTGCTGAATCACAAAAATAAACAGGAAAGGCTAGGCATTGTGAAAAGAATAACCACACTCACAAGCACATCTTTGCCCTCCACTGCTGGGGAGCCGCTAATTTTGACTGTAGTATTTAAATAACACAGAATTGATGTTCATTTCTAAAAATACATGTAAGAGATCATTCCATCAGGCATTTTGAGAATGGTTTATCTATAATCTATAGAATACTAATGTATTTCACAATCACCAAAGGCCACACAAGAAAAATATCTATGCAGCAAAAGCCATGGTTAGGATGCTTCATTGACTCATACAACATGCAGCCTCTGTCAGGTAGTTAACAGTACAGCAAAGTATTTACCATCAGTCTTGAATCAGTCATTCTAGCTCAAAAAAATCACAATCCCCCTCCTCCTTTAAAAATACAGCCATTCAAGTGAACTTCAGGCCACAGGCAGAATTCCTGTATTTGTACCAGTAGTACTGTTGTTCTATATACAAAGTTAGCACATTTTCTCCTAGATTAATAACCTTTTCTAGTCTCTTACACAAAAGAAAATCTGAATGAACAGATCAGACATTGTAGCTGACAGTGCTACAGCTCTCTTCCTATATATACTCCCTCAGGCTGGAGTCTGAGTAAAACCTGTTCATGATCAAACTCATCTGCTCACTATCATCATCAGCTTCCTGTTCATTCATCAGTATATGAATGGTTACAATAGGGCCATCAAGACAAAAGATAGCTTCAGAGGGAATGTCTAACAGAGGAAGAAGTTACATCAGCCTGACGCTTCTTTGTTCACAAAGCTCTGACCATTAATAGCAGCTAAAGACAAGGCAGCTGCTGCACAGAATTAGGAAGGGACAGAAAGAACAATTACTTCCTGGCAACGTTTTTTCCCCTGCAGCTCCAAAAAAAAAAAAAACTCTACAGAATTCACGCTAAACAGAAAGAGTAAGTAATGAGAAAAATTCTGGAAATTTAGTTGTCTTCCCTCCAATCCTGTTAGTGAGCAATTTAAGTAGCTACCTGTCAGACATACCAATAAAACTGCTGTTCTAGACCTCTTGCACTACATGCAGCAACATGGACTCCACTGCTCTTCAGAAATAAAATACAATGTCACAGTGTGCAGCAACTCCCAAAACAGATCTTCCCTGTGTGCTCTCAAGTTTAGACAACACATGAAGTAATGGACTGGAAAAAAATATGAAAGAAAAACCCATTAAGAGCTCTCCTGTAGAACTTGATCCTTATGGGAAGACCTAAACCACAAGCTGGCAGAGCCTGGAAGCATGTACTGCAGAATTCTCATCATATGCTCACTCTGATCTTACATTCCTTCACAAATATCTGCTACTGGATTCTGCCAGAGTCACTGGAGCAAAGGAACTTTTCTGGTTAACTCAGCATGGCAGTTGTGTTAATTCACTTGGTTGCATGAATCGAAAGGCCACAGATAACCGCTGGCAGAAGTGGCTCCACAAACTCAGAGCACACAGGAAATCAGCTAAAATATCTTTTTTTTTTCCATTCTGTTGCTCACTAGAAGAATGGGGATGCCACACTGATGGAAGAACCCACGAATTTACCTTTGTCCTATGGGCAGAGAAACCTCTGCTTTATTAACTGTCTTCTCCAACAGACTGGAACAGTCTGTCCTTCACATATCTGGATGGCATTTCAAAAAGAATATATTTTAAAGCCAAAAGCCATGGTAACTGCTAGAATTCCCATCCCAGAATTTTTCTCTAGCCTCCCTGTATGTGAGGGGAAAGTGCCTGCAGCAGTAACACAAGTACATGTCAGAGCCCATCTCAAAGCTCTGTAAGATGTGCAAATTTCCTGGTGCCTGAAGGTTTGCTAAGTAGAAACCAAAATCAGAGTTTTTAAGTGTATTGAAACACTTTTTATTAGTGTCAAGTATCAAATCACACACGTCTGCAGAAGCAGCATGGCAGAAAAGAGATGCAGGAGGGTGAAGAGAAAAAGTTTTGATGCTGACTAGCAAAATTTAGAAATTTCCACATGAGGCAACACAAGAATGCCAGTATCATCCCACATACTCCACAACAAAGAGGATGAATCCCTTTTTCAGCAAGGACCTTACTGCTTGCCTTGTTAAGGTAATAAACTGGTTAGTCAGACTATAAATGTAGCTTTGACCCCAGAAGACAGCATTAAAGTTAACAATATAGGCAGTCACCTTTCCCTCATGGTAGATTTTTGAACTTCAGAGAACCAGAATTTTGTGTACTAATCTGAACTGCACTACAAATGGTCTCAGGCCTACAGGAGAAGGAAAGATGTAGATTTTGCCAGCAGAAGTAACGATCTGGCAAAAGATCTTTGCTCTCTGGCATCCTGGAACACATTTTGGGACTGAGATAATCCCATTAGGTCTTTCTTCTAAAATAATCAATAAATGAAACAATGCAAAATGGTGAAGCTGATTTTAAGTTTTGGAGTTAACAGCTTGCCAAAGATTTACAGAGGGAGTGGCTCTCCCTCCCATGGACCTCCAGCCTACACCAAGAGATGAATGCAGGCTTTGCTCACCATCTAAGCAGAAAAGCTTGTCCTGCCTGAGCTCCCAACATGTGTAAAATCAATGCAACTATATTAATTGATACGCATTGCCTTTCTGGTAGTACTTACTCAGGCTTTGAGTCATGTCTTCATGTAACTTTTGGATATCAGACTGTGCTAGTTCAGGTCATTTGCCATACAACATACAGGCACACCTTTGGGTGGAAAAGCTGGACTACCATGCTCTGTGTGTCACAATTTCACAAGGTTCCATTTGAATTATAAAGGTGGAACCTTTATAAGCAAAATGAAGGTTCAGAAACATACTTCTGCAGCTGTAGCATATAAAGTGAGGTCTGTAACAGAGAAGATTGAAAACTCCCTCAACCTCTGCACATCTGTTCCAGAAAAGTCCCACCTCTTCTTCCCCCTTTCCACAGCTAAAGGGGGAGAACAACTGTTTCTTTCCCATTCACAGCTTGTGCCTGAACAAGCCTGCACTTCTTGACAATGGATCTGGTTTATCATTTCACCTCCAACTCCACCTTGCCTGTGCTTAACTTCTTTTCATACAAATCCCAGAAATTTTCAACCAGCATTCTCAAGAGAAAACAAAATAAGCTTCCATTTTAGTAAGGACAGCAGCCTGAAAACAAGCATTCCTTCTTTGCCATTTTCCTACTTAATTCCACATGGACACCACAAGTGAGAGAATACCACATGCAGAAGTTGTGCAAAGTTAAAATAAGAAAAACTGCAACTTTGCAGTCACTTCAAAATGTTTGAGCTCCAGGCTTTTCATGAAAACGTTCTATATACTGAGGTATCCTTGCTCTATCTCTGTGGCACATGCTTCACCTCTCTAAACAAACAAGGACTGTCTTTGTGCCTTTGTTTAAATTAAGAAAAAGAAGAAAAAAAAAAAACCAACCTGTCTCACAGGCTGTGATTACATCAGCAAGAGCATTCTCCTTTTCTCTATCAATCCTCCCTTACTCAGGCTTTGAAGAGACTCTGTGTGCTGCTGCCACTTCCTTTGATCTTTCTATTTTATGCCCCAGGGCCAGCCCTGATAATATCTGCTTTGCCTGCACAGTTTTGGAAAAGGCAGCAGCACCCATTCCTGTCCAAGAGCAGCTTTGTGAACACACTGAAGCGGCATGTGTGCCCTGTGATCCCGGAGCAGCAGCCACACAAACACAGCCTGCACACACACCACTGCAACAACATGTGGGCAGCCTGCCTGTGCCCTCCTGTTAGCGCCTGCATTTCGCTCCTCTTAAAGAAAAGATGACTCTGACAACTTATGGGTAATCTGACAGCCAGGCAGGAACAGCAGAAACCCTAGAGGAAAATGCTGCCTATTTTAACATCTGAATTTTTGACACTTTTTTGTTTAAAAAGATAAAAAAAAAAAAAAAAAGCAGAGGTAGAAAGCTAAAGACTGAGTGGCAGAGCAGCAGAGAAAGAAACACAGAGATCCTACCAACAGCCAAGTGTCTGATCCTTAAATGAGCAGAGATTTATCATTATCATTATTATTATTATTAGAGATAACTCTAACTTGAAATTTGGAGATCTGACCTACAGCACTACTATCATAGTCTCTTCAGGTATAGCCAGGTATTTTAATGTTACTTGTAATTTAATGTTACTCCTCATTAGCTGATGGGGAAATTGCTTTTGAGTGTCCCTTTAGTGACACTGCTAAAAGGAAATTTGTTTTCATCAGTTGCATGTAATGACATCTCCCCAAAAAAATGCACACAAATACTGACAAGAGATTATTAATCCAAGAGACAAAGTGTTGCCCTAGAAAACCAGGGAGCAACTTCAGTCTGTCTTGTTCCACTGCTGGTCCTGGCAGAAGACACCACAGGTATCAGACCCAGTGTGCATCAGGTTTTGTCCATGGCAAGGTTTGCTCTCCAGAAGCAGCACCCAGCAGTGCCAAGCACAGTTCTGCAGCCCACTGCACACAGCAGAGGATACACACAGCTTCCCACTGTACAGCACTATTAACCCATGGCTTTTCTTACAAACATCATGTTTTAGTTTCCTCTGTTTGGAGCAAGTGCCACTACTGCCATTCTCTCCTGCATGGAGAGCTCAGCCTGGCTGAGGTGTACCATCAGGCCTGAGATTTCACAGGTCCTAGCCAACTCTGGAAAGCTCTTTCCAGACAAGGGGACCGTGACCAGCTTTACACCACTCACCAGAGGTGAATCTTTCTCATCCCAGACAGCAGCAGGGTGCACTTCACTACCAGAGCACATCAGAAGCAGTCAAGAAACTCCCAGCAGGACCCCTGTATTTCTCATGCCTTTATGGGAAAGGTTATTTTTAAACTGAATTTCTTGCAATCTGTCCTAATCCAAAAATTTCTAAGAACTAAACAGCATTTGAAGAATCTCAGAAAGAAAGCCTTCACACTGAGACAAGTGATGGCAAAATTGAAAGAAACCCTGACCTTCTCTGCCATCTCACACTGCAGTTGCAGGCAGCTGCCTGCTCCAAGCTAAGCCCACTGCAAACTTCTAGCTACAACCCCATTCCAGGTTTTACCCTCAGCCGCTCCTCCTAGTACTTCAAAGGGAAAGTATTTTTGTACAGCCCAGCAAGGAGTGTAAACTGTTCAGCTGCTTCCAAAGCAAGATTATTTAACTCTTAAGTACCCAATATCCCTGCCCTCAGCAAGGGATTTCTGTGTAAAGAAAATAAATTTACCAGGAGCCTAAACATTAAGTCTGACGTGTTCATGACTTAACTAAAAAGTGACATGCTAATAGTTACCTTCCCATTTCCCCTCCCTCTTGTTCTGGAGGCGAGAAAGAGGTCAGAAAAATTAGGACTGCAAAAATCAATTTGTGAGTGCCACAGAATTACAGGATGGTTTGGCTTGGAAAGGAATTTAAAGCTCATCTCATTCCAATCCTGTGCCATGGTCAGGACATCTTCCACTAGACCAGGCTGCTCCAAGCCTCATCCAACCTGGACAGGGCATCCACAGCTTCTCTGGGCAACCTGTGTCAGTGCCTCACCATCCTCAAAGTAAAGAATTTTTTCCTAATTTCATACAGATACTTTCCATAACGCATTATGAATTTGTTTAAACAGCTAGAAGACATCATTTCTCTTCAGTAGTGTCAAGTCAGCTATAACTATCTAAATACCTTCTGATGTCAGGCCAAAGGATCCCACAAATCCAGCAAACTCCAGTAAACTAAATGCTTCCCTTGGCCTCCCACCCATTCTCACAGTAGGGACAAGCTGGAGCACAGGCTTCCTAACAAATGAAACCTCAAATAAATCTTTGAAAAAAATATGAATATAGCCTGGCTGTCTTTATGTTGAGATACAGCTGTAAAGGTACACACTCAGTCTTCTCTTTGTAAACTAAAAATGGGACCAATTTATTTACTTTTGTTCCAAAGTTACTCCTGAAGTTTGAGTTTCCACACTTCAGTTCCTTCCCTACCACTTGGAGCACACAATGAGTGGGCCACTGCCCACCACTCCCCTCCTGTTCCCTGGGGTGCCAATTTTGTTTCAGGCCCAGATGGCTCACAATTGCATGCAAACACTTATAACCCACCTTCCACCAACACAGAGATCCAGGGAAAGGCACTCATCTTTACATTAACAGAAGATGGGTGAACTTTGATCTCAAACAAGCCACTTCATTTAGTCTGACATCAGCATATATACTCAAGCATATGTACTCATATATTTCAATTACAGAATCTGCAAAAACCATTGGAATTTACTGTATCCAAGCTTCCCTTTGCTTGGTTATTAAACAACAGAGGTTGCCTACTAATTAAACACAAGACTCTTGCTTACAGTGAGGCTGTTAATGCCATTTTTCTAATTATCCTTTTATTCTATACCTTCTTTTTTTATATCACAGCTTGTCTGACTTGTATTTGTACAAGGCCACACTCAAGCTGTAACTTCTTTACTAAGGCACTGTATTTAAAACACTCAAAACCTGGTAGATATGCTGCCAAAACCTTCATCCAGATTACAAGACAAAGTAAGATATTACTCCAGTTTTAGTTTGGACATTTTACTTCTGAAATATTTCTTTTTTTCCCACACACCTAGCTAATATTTCAAATAACTGCATAATAACCTCTGTTACCAACACAGAGAATGAAAGCTCAGATAGATTCAACTCCTCATTGCTTTGTGAAATGTTATCCTGTATCTGCACAATGAAGAAGGGGTTCCTTTGCAGAATGCTGCAGGTACATATATATGTATATATATATGTACACAAAGGTAACTTTCTTCCTCAGAAGGATAAAATAAACAGTGTCTGCTACAGCACTGCCACAGCACCAGCACCACCATTACGACAGATTTGGTAATAAGAATTTGGGATTTGCCACAGTAAATAACTGCATTGCCTTCTGTCTGTGGCATTAAAATTTCTCTTCTCTCTTCTTTTCAGCAGTCTCACTTGTTTCAAGGTGGTCTCAAAGCTCTAAGAGCAGGACAGAATTACCATGAGGAAAGTTAGGGGTGCAGGTGTGGAAAACACAAGCAGTAAAAGCATGTGTTAAAAACACTTTGGGTGTGCAAGGCAATGAAGTGTATCCAAGTTCTTTTGCCTCAGACCTGATTTTGCTGAATGGCAGAACAGTCTCGAGTTCTTCTCCTAAAACTCTTAGCAATCTTTGACATCCACCCCATGAGCTGCCTCTTCCAACCTGTCTGTGGTTTCAAAACTATGGTTTCAAAGTTAAGACCAGTCAGAACTGAAGAGACCCTGTAAAATTATAACTTTCTGTAAGCATTTAATGTGATGAAGTTGTTCATTTTATGATCATAGTTTTCTACATGACCTGTCTCAGTACACAAGATGGACAAACAGAGTAAGGCTTAAAAAATTAGAGAGGTTACCACCCGTAAGAACTTCTTATTTGAATGCAAGTTGAAAAGTTACCCATCAAATGATTCTGTGCAAACCTGAAACTGGTTAAAAAGCATTCACAATATATATGGTTCATATGGCTGCCTGAATAGCTCCTTCATTGAATGTCTCTACAAAACATGGGTATGCAATTCACACCAGAATATACAGAAATAACAGCCTGTTTTACGTTATTCAGGTTTTTGAATTCCCACTCAAAATACTCAATGTTCTAGGTGCATTAATTCACTACTACTGGCTAATATTTGCAACAGCTGCATCACTCACTCAGCAGCAGAGCCTGACAAGTCAGCACAAACTCTACATATAGACAGGAGACCCAAAATTTTCATTTTTTTTTTCCTGAAGACTAATGAAACAGCTTGGGCAAATCACAACAGCAGGCTTCCCAGACAGATAAAGCAGAGAGAACTCAGTTGAGCTGTACCGTGAAAACACAGCTGTGGCTGTTTGCAAAACTTTGGTGCTGCAATTGACAGCTACAAGGGAAAAGTGTGTCACAGGGAATTTCGATGTCATGGAGCAGTGCCTGTGGCTGAATGTCCAATACAGTGCTCAGGGTTGATGGTCAAACCCAGTCCTTCTCAGTGCTGAACTGGAAGACTGGACAGAATCCAAAATATTTGATAATAGATCACTGTTACCTGGAAGCAGTATTAACTTTATACTAACATTTTTGCACAAGTGATAGATGCAAGGCCTGAAAGAGACATTAAATTGTATTTTGAAAAATTAAATGATTGCTCTAATATTTAATTGAGGGGAAAAAGAAGCTCTGCCTTCCACATTTTCAGTCTAGAGATATGTTCAACCAGTGCAGCAGCTTAAAATCTCACACTACAATTTCAGAAACTTGATTTGGCTTTGGGCAGATAGGCTGGGGAAAGGTGGTTGACCAACACTTCTTATCACAAAATGTACTATAAAATGAAGTTGATGATAAATTTTCAGGATTCTGCTATATGGATTACAAAAGTACTATATTACCTAACAGACTAGCACATTGATACAACTATCCATGCATGACCCATCTTTTGGGCAATATTAGAAAGAAAGAAAAAAAAAAAAGTAAATCCCACTGGAACTTTGAGATGTGTCTGAACAGCCAATTTTTGGATCTGCTTATTTGCACTTCAATTCTCTCTGTCAGATCTCTAATTTTGACCCTAAGAAGGGCACTGAACTGATTTTCAAAGCACTACTAATTAGCTTTGCTCAAGAAAGGCAAGGTCTCTTGAGATGAAAGATACCAACCCTAGTTTCTCTGCCTGCAGCCCATCTGTAAGTAATTTCATCATGAAATATCAGAACATGACAGAAATAGTGCCACCTATAAAATCATCCTGAAGGATAACAGTGACTCAGGCACCAGTGATTATTTTAACAGACCTTGCAGGGCTGTGTTGGGAATTCCAAGATTCTACACCACCTTGGCATTTCCCTTCAGTGTCAAAGCTTTGAGACCTAGTTCATGTCAAGGGTCAGACATAAGACATTAAAAGTAACACTTAAGGAGCATCACATATAAGAAATTCTCTCTTTTCCTAATTTAATTCTTTTACTGAACATTTGTGGCTAGATAGAACAAAGAGCTTTTATCAAATACCTCCAACTGCAGGACCAAACCAATCACATTTCAAAACAAACCAAAGCTTCGTTCTCTACCCTCAAATGAGAAGAGAAATTCAGCTACACAAAGATTAACTCTGAATTAGTTAGAGGTTATTATAATTTTTTCCTGTCTTAATTATTATAGAAGAGTGAGGTTGAAACATTAGGATCATGAACTTTTATTCATTCTCTTGCAAATCATTTTCACCTTTAAGTTGAGAAGCAGTTGTGTGTTTCCCTGGCAGCTCCTTGAGAATTCACACAGGAACTAAAAGGAATCAGAAAGTGAGAATTCAAAGGCAAGAAAAAGGCACCAGGAAAGAAATCAGAGGTCAAACTTAATTTCTTTCCCCCTTGCTCACCCATCCAGATTTAACATCAATCACTGCTTGTCCATCAGGGTTCCTGGAACCATGCTGCCAGCCCCAGCAACAATCTCAGGCTGTAGCCAGCATCAGAGCCCTTCCAGAAAGTGGCTCCCCACCTCCTCTCCACCCACCCCAGAGAGCAACAACATGAGCTTGGAAAAGCAACCTGTGAACTGCTGCTCTGCCAGGATTAGCTGCCAAATTTTAAACACCGTGAATGAAGTTTATTCACCCACTGAAAAATCCAGTACCTGCCTCAGTACTAGAAATACAATCCTTGAGTCTTAACATCAGAGACCAATTCCCCATCAGCTAATAAGAGACAGGAACAAGCCAACAACAGAAAATATAAGTATTTTCCTAAAACATGCATGATTTCAAAGCAATCTTTTCTAGCATTTCAGTTAGGCAGCATATGCTCACCTTTTGCAAAGCAAAGCATATGTTTTGTTCTAACCTATTTTGTTCATGCTTCCAATAATTTGCTTCATTCACTGTGAGCAGCCATCCCCTCAGCATCAGCAAGGACATTTCATTGACAGGCTTCTAAATGAATGGTAAATAAACCAAACCAAACCAGAAAACACAGGTACCCACAAAGTCCCAGTCAAACAGTATATTCTTAATGGCTTTAAAGATTACTACACACTTATAAAGGTAGTCTGTATCCTTAAGAAGTAAACTGAAGGTGAAGCACTGAAAATGCCTGCAATTACTCTTAAAAAAAAAGGATGCTTAATGTAAATTACCTGATGTCTAAATAGATATTGGGGGTATTTTTTAAAAATTATATTCTTCTAACAGCTGTCTCAGCTTGAAAAGGTAAATAAAATCAACTCCTCCTTCCAGAGGAACAGTTTGTAATGTTAATTCCATAAAACACAAACGACAAAAATCTGTGAATTCACGTAGAGATTCTCTTTCAGACTAAGAAATGCTATTCTGTGCTGGGAAATGAAGCCCTGCAGTTGGCCATGGATATGCCACATTATCATACTGATACAAAGATTAAATTCCTCTATCCTGCAGTTCATGAACCATTCCTTAAAGCAGAGTAGCCATAATCACCATGCCTCAAAAGGCAGAGAAAGTGCTAGAGGATATTCTCCAGCTGGGCAGTGTTTACAGTTAGCTATACCCCAGCAACTGCTTTAGGATGGCTTTCTCCTAAGGCTTATTCAACTTCTCTCTTGTTCTTCTGAGCACCTCTTGTTTGTTGTTCCAAGCTTTCTTTCTGGCAAGAATGCTATAAAAAAGTCAAGCTCCCTGCCCTACAACTTTCCCTTGACAGATACTCAGGATTCCTACTACTTTTCTCAGTTGTTCCTACCTGGACTAGTCCTAACCTAGGTTGAAATTCTGCTGTCATAAGAATAAAAACAGATTGCATCAGTTTGTGTATTCTGTTCTAAAAACTGCAAAACCCATTTTATCTCAAATATGTTTAAAATTACAAGATTTCAAGATTCACCAGTACTTGGATAGTAAAACTGCTAAAAATATATATATAATTCAGCTTCTTAAGTAGTGCTACCTAGTCTAACATATACCATCACCTATGAGGTTATTTGCTAGCAATATCCTTACCACACAGTATGTTTTATTACTTACACAGGAGGCAAATATTTTCCCAGCTTCACCAACTTCAATTCTAAGACACCAAGTGCAACTTAAGGATGGAAAAGCAATTTGGAAAAGTTCTCATTGCAATAATGTCTATCTAGATGCATGCTACTGTCTATTATTTCCTGCTAAGACAAAAGCACACTGACAGAGGGAATCACAGAATCATTATTAGGATCAAGTCCAATACCACCATGTTCATCACTCAACCATGTCCTTGAAGGCCACATCCACACATTTTTTTAACTATTCCAGAGATAGTGACTCCACCACTTTCACTAGGTAGTCTCTTTCAATGCTTTACAACCCTCTGTGGGAAATTTTTTTCCTAATATCTCATCTAAACCTCCCCTAGCACAGCTTGAGGTTGTTGGAGAAATCCTGCTGAGAGACAGAAGCACTGAGTATTTCCATACTTGATAAATTTTCCTGTCTCACAAGGGTATTTCATGGTATGTAGGGAGAATGAAAACTACCTTTGTTAACAACAGTTTGGAGGCAGGAACTAAAGGAAAATGAAGTCACTATCACATCCACCCATCCCTAGACACAAGCACGGGAATGGCACTCCAGCAGCCATACAGTTCTTTCTCTAGTTTTGTGTATTACAAAATTCTGCTTACTGGCATATTTCAGAAACTCTCACTGCTACATTAGTAAGGTACAGGTCTCTATTTCTCTGCTGAGTGTCTATAGTAAGAGAAGCCTTACTCTGAGTAAACTTCTTATGTCAAATAGACAAGCAAGCACTTTCCTCCTGTGGCTGATTTCCAGTACTATTTATCTACCTAGGCAGTGACATTGATTTCAGTTGCTGAACTAGAAAAGGCTGTACCAACAGAGAAGTGCATCTACAGAATGTCTAAACCTATAAACCTTTTCCTATGTAGGCCATGTATTAAAACAAATTATCATCACTGAAAGACAGATCTTTTTATAAAGTGAAAACATTCAAAGTAATACACAAAAAATCTGCTACTTCAATAATGGCATTCCAAGTTTACCTAGGAGATCATCCTGCAACACAAAGTGTACAGAACTTCACAAGAAACAGTGAGTGCAGCAGAGCAGGATACAGCAATCTGCCTGAACTACCAGCATCCACACAGAAGTTCCAGGAAAAAATGCCATTGCTTTGCTGTCCCAGTTGGCCCTGGCAAAGTTTCTGTGGGTCAGGACATCAGTAATAAGGGAGTCCACATGACACCCACAACACAGGGCTAAGAGGGGAAAGCAGAAGGGAAATATGGCAGGGGAAGGAGGAAAAGAGAAGCTCACAGCAAAAGCTGAGGGAACACTTTCTTACACGATTCTTCCTGTAGCATCATCAAGCTAAAGGTTCAAATCACAACAAGGTCTAAGACACCAAAGCCAGTGGCATTTTAAGTGCCCAAACCCCACACCTCTGTTTCATAAAGTACAGTGCCACCTCTGAGCAGCCCATTGCCAGTGGAGCAGGGAATTCACTGAGGCAAAGAAGCCCAAGATGGGTTAAAAATGACTGAGAGTTCATCCCTCAGGTATCTTTTTTAAGACTCCTGCCCAAGTCTGGTCAAAGTTTCATTAAAGTCAAACAATCCAAGTGGCAATTTCCTTCTAAAGCATTTTTCCATAATTTCTGAATAGCTCCTACTGAGAGTCAAATCCTAAGTTTTCAGTTCCTCTTCATACCACAACCTGCTCCTTCTTTAGGGTCTTTGACAAACACTTCTGTGATTCCTGAAGGCACTCCAGGCCTGACCCACTGCTGATCCACCTGAGTTTACACAGATAATGGAGAAGGATTCACTGTAACTGGGTGTTGCTCTAATTCTATTTTACTGTATCCATCTCTTTTACAATGTGTCTGTAGCAAGGCTCAAACAAGGAGCTACTATCGGATTACTGGACTACCCCCAAGCTGCAGGAGCTAGAAAGGAAATCAAGAGGTTCCCCCGTAAGAAAGTATTTAAGCAATATTTCTGTAACATAAAACTACTCTGATGTCTACATATCCAAAAGAGACCAAAGAGTAAACAGAGAGAAAGAAATTCTGTTGTGTGAGGAAGAACTTCTGCTCCAGTTAAAAAGAATACATACTGGAGTGATCTGAAGCTGCCTATAAATATTCAAGAACATCAAAGCCGGTCCTGTTAAATTAAAAATGCTGTCACACAGATAGGAACTAGCCTCTAGCACTGCCAGCTTCAACATGTGAGCCTCTGATCTGAGAGGCAGAGGCTCAGCTCTTCAAGAAATTTTATTCAACATAAGAAGAGGAAAAAAAAGTGAACCAGCAGTTGAGTTTAATAAGGATATTAAATACTTTACGAGTGAGCTAAGTAGAGCTTAACTCTTTCAGGACACTTCAGCCCTTTCACTGAAAAGGACAGTAGCTTCTTCCCATACAACTTTCAAGGCTGGGATGTCTCTGGGCTCCAGGAATATTCCTATCCAAGCCCCTGAAACAAACACTTAACACAGACTTTGAAAATGGAGATTCTGTCCATACTGCATACCTCACACATATATGTGTGCATACATTTTGGCTGACTATTCCACATCAGGGATCTATGTTTAATATTAAAAACTGTTCAGAAAGATTTCAAATCACCTTCCCACAGTTGCCTGAAAAGAACAGGAGCGGTAGACAAGAGGAGAGCAGACCACTTTTGTTATTTGCAGAGATTCAACTCTGGTGTGAGAAACTTACCCCAATCTGCAACTACAACCATGTTATTTCACTGTAGGAAAAACTCTGTCAATTCCCAATATCCAAACCCAAAAATACTATCCCTGACAGTTCTGAATGGGGACAGGGGAACTCTGGCAGAGTAACTTTCTCAAATAAAATAATGGAAAACTGAAATACAATCATACTTTAGAAGTTCTTTTGCATTAACTATCCTACAGTGTCTTTTCTTCAGATACAGTTTTGGCATGTAAAAGATTCAAGAGAATTCTTTTAAGGAGGCAAAACACTGCTGGCTACCAGACTGGGGATACCTTGTCTCTGAGTAAAAAGAGGTCTCCAGACCTTGGCTCCTCTTAAATACTGAACTCAGCAGCATCCCTTGGCACTGTTTCAAGAGTTCATTTCTTGCTCCCAGCCCTGCTACACATCATCCAGGATATCTGCCAGCTTGGCATCCAGATCCTAAAGTGTTCATCTACTCTTTATTCTCACAGCAGGCAAGACAGCATCTGCACTAAAAGGCTTCTAAATAAATACAAATCAGGTATGAGAAAGTATGATGGACTTATTGAAATACAATACTGGAATGGTAACCAATACCTTTCCCTGTTGTATCATACACACCTTTAGAGATTGCCTTAGGGGAAATCCAAAGCCAGCAAGGACAGGTTAAACCTTGTGCAGCAGGAACAGAAAACACTAGTGCACACAACTGGCATGCTGTATATATAATATTGATGTTTTATCTATGAGACACAGGTATTATTATTGTTGCTGTTGTTATTAGTGTAAAACTGATCAAGGCTCAATTAAGAGTGTCACCATTTAGCCAAGCCCAAACAAGAAGTCTATAAATCTTCAAGGGCAGTCTCTGTGAGGAAAACAAAATAGAATTTAAAGAACCCCACAGCCTTTAAAAGAGGTTCTTCTCCAGGAACCACAGAATTGTGAAACTGACCCATCAGTGTAAAAAAACTGAACAGAATACCTTCTGCATTTCCAATTCAGTTCTTCAAAGGTATATTTCTTAATGTGTCATCAAAGTAGACAGTTTAAAAGCTCAAAACTTGCAGTTCCAAAGGTGAACTCAACTGCAAGTTTGGTTTCAGCCTCTTCTGCCTGGGGAAGGAGGGGCAGAGTGGAATGGATAAAGCAAGAAGCAGAGAAGAAGGATTTTTCACAGCCACACTTAAACCACTTTATATTGTGTGTATTTTTTTAAAGTAGGCAAGCATCAAAAGCTTCAAAGTAGGAAAACAGATCTTGGCACAAACTAGGCTCTTTTCTGAATTAAAAGCAATTTTTCAAACACTACAATCAGAAGTATTTGAAAGCTGCTTACCAAGCACATGCAATAAATTCACAGTAGGAGGCACATACTTGCAACTTGCATGCCTGTACAGCTAATTAAACAGTTGTACTCAAACCATGACTGCAGACTCTAGAATATGCCCCTTAGTTCTTCTCAGGCCAGTCACCTCCTCACTGATTCTTCCATTTGCTTTAATACTGAAAATTATGCAAAATAATAAAGCAGCTTAAGCTCAAGGAAACCAACAGAAAGCTAAAGCTGGCCATCAGCTTTAGAAAACAACTAAAATCCTCACATTAATGCACCGAGTTACATGCATCTGGGAAGCCCAGAGAGTCTGCATATATTAAGCTGCATATTTAAGGTTGCACTTGTGTCTGGAACATAACAGGCACCTAATCAACCTCTGTAAACTGGCTCTTCATCTTAAAGCCAAGTGCAACAACAAAAGTCTCTAAGCAGCATGAAAAGGAAATTCAAAAAAATGAATGAAAGCAGTCTGCCACTGTGGAGAGGACACCCTAAGTCACCAGAGACTTGTTTTCCTGAGCACTATTGCTCAAACCTAATGTAAGCACAGCTTCACCAATGGGATAAGTACAGTAAAGTGCAAATTTTGGGTATCCACAAGATCACACTTCCCTGGTCACCTCTGGTTTGTGCCAAGCAGTGGAGAAAAATGCAGAAAATAGAATTACTTTTTTTTCTTTACATGAATTCTCTGCTGCTGTTTTAACAAGTTCAAACCACGTCCTTGTTTAAGAACAATCTATTTTTCCTTTGCTGATCTCTGTGAGTGTGAAGGACCCTCCTTTTAAGCCAGGAAGTGAGAAATAAGGCCAAGCATTCAAATTGCATTCATTCTGTTTCTATGTGTGGGCACACGCTCTGGTTTGAACATATTTGAATACTGAAGGGCAGATGCCCAAAACAAGAGACAGTTTGTACCAGTTAACACTTAATGCTTCCTAAATTGAGCACTTCCAATGTAGTAAGTGTATTAATGCAAATACATGTACCACCTACATAACTGGGTAGAACATAGAGCAGATTACTGCATCCAGATACTATCTTTGCTTAACCAGTCCAATGCTGGCCCCCTGAAAGTATTTGTACTTTGAAAAACCGTTTCTGAAAAGTTATTTTGGTTCAGAAGGGCCTCACTTTGCAATTCCAAAACAAGAACTAGAAGACTGTAATAAAAAAAGGGAGCCTTTATAAATACACACTCCACCACAAGATGGTATAAACTGGAAGAAAATTACTATGTATGCTAATCAATGGTTTTATACAACTACTCAAGACTTTCCTATAAGATCTGCTTGCAGTAGAGCTGCCTGAGGTTCCTTCCCTCCAAGTCTGCCACACTGAATTCTGTCCTCTACACACTTCACCTGGTGTCATTTCAGAAGCCCTGCAGTAGGCAAAGCACTAAAGAAGCAGCTGTGCTGTCCAGTTAAGGCACCAGTGAGGTGCTCAGGGGAGTGAGTACCAGTTCCACCCATGGGGCATGGCTGGCCACAACTGCTGGTAACACTGTCAAGTAGGCTGTAATTAGATATAAACGACTGTAGTCACATAGATCCAGTCTAAACATAAATAAATATATATAAATGAAAAGAAATTTTCCAAATGTATCCATGTTTAACAATTTTTGAGCACCAGTCCTCTCTGGGACTTCTTCCTACTTCCACCTCCCAAACAAGCAAGAGGAGCACATGAAAAAGGAAGTGGTCAGCATCCTGCCACCAAAGGCAAGGTTTTCAACAGAACAGACCTTCAGCATCTGTGAGGAAGTTTAACTAAACATATAGCTATATGCAGAAAAGTTACCTGAACTCCCACAAACTATTTTCCCCATTTGATTCCCAACCTTCACTTGGAAGTATGGAAATGGCACTGGTTGGTCTGAGCACCGAGCCAGTGCTGTGAGCTTTCTGCTTTTACTTACTTAACCTACTTTATTCTTCTTCCTCTAAATGGGTCACATTAGCATTTTTTGATCTTTCCACATTGTAATGTCTTTTTCTGCATTTTCTTACACTGTGCCTCCTACCTTTTCTTCAAGGGACTGCCTCATTGCAACAAGGTTCTGATAGGATTCTGGTATTGCTGCAGCTCTGTGCAAGTAACACAGACACTGGAGTTTCCTTCAGAACCAGTTACTCATCACTGAATTTGGTACTTCATCTTTCAGCCCCCTCCTGTGTCTTTTCACCACCATTCTAAGAGACATCTTGGATACTGCAGTGTTGATGAATTAACAAAAAATAAGCATCCTTATTTACAACATCGAAGCTAGAAGCCAGTGAGAACAGGCAACTTCTTGTGAAATAAGCCAGCAATGATGTGACTGGGCTGGAGCTCAGCATGATAAAAACCTAACCAAAACACCTTAATGGGCTGTCTTCAACTCCCTCCACATCACAGTACACAACAGGATAAAGCACAATTGAAACTTAAAAAAAAAAAAAAAAAAAGAGGGAGGAATAAAACTGGACCAATCTGTACTGAGATCAAGCCCAAGACAACACCTCTGCTTTGAGCAAGCTGCCTGTGCATCACACTCTACAAAGGCTGTCCAGGTACAACAACCATGCAAGTCTTTGCCTAAGTGATCTCTTATTTTGAAAGCAAATTATGCCTCCTTTAAGGACACGATGACAAAACAAACCTGAAGCCCAGATAAATGTATTGTGCCTGATGTCCTTGGGATCTTTACTGCAAGCCACAGATTTACAGTTAAGGTATGGAATCTAACACAAACCCAATCACAGGCGTCTTCATATTCTAAGAGGATAACTAGCAAAGAAAACATTCAATAATACAGTGACTCAAAGCCACAAATAATTCCACTTCCTCATTTTGAATGGCCTTCAGGCACTCAAGCAAGAAGAAACTTAACCTGCATGATCACAAAACAACAACCAAAAAAACCCGAAAATACGTATTTTTGTCTTCCACTCTCAAAGGGCACAAACATTCCATTGACTCAGCCTCCTCTGATCATGGCTAGACATCTATGTATCTGCACAATTATTTCACATCACTCCTTTCAACACCGTTAAAAACTGCCAATGCTTCGGAGTGCAGTTTGCAACCTTTAGTAACTTTTGCATTTTGAGAAAACAGAGGAAAGATTCAAAGCCATTGAAGTAAGGGAAGGGAGGAAGACAGAAGGAAGGAACACATAGGCACTGTCTTGCAGTCCAGTTTGAAGCCTCCCCATCTTCTACGCGAGAAAGACGGGCAGTAATTTGCTACTGGGAAGTGTCATACAAGAAGTTGGGAAGTGTCCCACTTCTGTTTTCTTCCTGAAGCTTAAAGAACTGAGTTATGCTTGTTCTCCCCAGACTTTTACCTTTTAAGCACAAAAAAATATATGCAAGTGGAGATTATTACATCATCTACACACTGCTCAATGGCTACATAAAGCTCATCATTTCCCTGCTGAGGCTTCCAAGCAGAAACAAACCAACCAAAAGACAAACTTTTGTTGCACAAGAAAAACCATGCATAATATCCTCAAATCTCTCCTCCATGCTGCTTCTCTCCAAAATCGTATATCTCAGTAATTCACCTATATTGCTGTATTCAGCAGCACATTGATGGCAGGAGTACCAAAAAAGAAAGACAGAGAAAACTGACAACGATGAATGTGCATCAGTTAAAGTTTTTGACACATCACAGACAGTAAATTTGATCCTCTTCCCCAAGCACCTCAACTGAGCAGTCCCATCACAACCACAACTTTATAAGAAGCATGACATTAGATGCTCCACTCCTTAGCTATCAAGCTGAACATGCAAAAAGAACAGGATTTCACCAGTTTCAAGTAGAATAAGATACATAATCTCACTCTGAGCAATAAAGCCACTGCTGCTAGTCAAATCAGTTATTTGTACTGTCCAAACACTGTCAGTCTGTGGCCATGTAACATTGAGCCTGAGACAAGACTACATCTGAACTTTTGCCCTGAATGGTACGAGAAGTTTCAACCATAAGGACTTCTCCAGTCATAATTTGTTTTAAAGCAATATATCAATTTAGAGGTTTCAACAAAGTCTGGTTTTCACAGTCACTCTCTAACCAAACATCTGCAACTTCCAATCTCTTGACCATATCTATGGGCAGTATACTGCCCCAAGAAACTCAGGATATTCCAGTATGCCAGATACCACCAAAATGGTTAGACTTTCGAGCAGTTTAAGGACCAGCTGACACAGCAACATGAGGATGAATTTGCTGAATACAAACTGTGGCCACATGAAAGAAGACATATGAACATTTAATCTCTCTGAAGAGTTATTCTGGGGAGGCACTTGACCCTAATAAGATTCATTCACAATAACTTGAGAAACAATATAATAGCACACCACTACTGGATAGGAATCTGACCAATAACCAGTTCAGGAGTGGATGTATGACCTATCAAAAGCTGAAAGTGCATTGTTTCTTAAGGTTGGTGTTTTTTTTTGTTCAGACTTTCAAGACCAATGAGTAATTGATGCTATTAACATAAACAAAAGTAAGCCTTTGTGTAGTCCCAAAACCACAATTCCTTTGATCCATTCTTTAATGTGTGCCTTATTTTCAAGAATTTCTAATATTTCATCTTAAAGAAAAATGCATCTTATTCTTGAAAGAGCTGTGTGCACTGACAAAGGGGCTGGGGCCAAGAAGAGCTTGCTTCACTTGATTGATGTACAACTATCTGCTGCTGAACAGATTCTGAGTGGCAATAGCTTCATGAGCCTTTTCTAAACCTCACAGTGAACTTGAAATGATGACCCAGATCAGCAGATTCAAAATGTTCTACAAAAATACAACCTAGCTGAAAAAAGGGAGGCAAGACAATCCTGTGAAAATCTTCATCAGTTTTGGCTCTGATATCTCTCTTTCAGGATGAGATAGAGGAAAAGCAGGACACTGACAAGAGATTTTATATCTAAAACCTCAACAGTGAAAACAGATAGCATTCAGTCTAGCAACTCTGGAACAGTATCTGCCAGGTTCTCTCCTCTGAAAAAAAAAGAGCATCATACACAGCTCATGAAACAAAAAAAAAAACAACAAACCTGTTAATGATATATATTATCTAGCATGCATCCAGATGAATAAGCAAATCAATTTTTGAGTGATAAATGACTGTAAAGGATTTGCCACATCATGTGGCTTTTGCTGTAGTCTTTTCTATTTGGGGTGCTGTCTATTCAGGCATGAAGAGGAAGCAGACAGATGATGTTACATACAATAAGGCCTGCAAAAGTATATTTAATACAGTTGTTTCCAGTTGAGCAAATCTGAGTCTTAAAAGAACAGCTTATTTTTTCTCCACTTTTACTTACAGTCACCAAGAAAGTATGACCTCAGTAATGGCTTATGTTCTGTTCATAATACTAACACCTGACACAAAAGGAACCTTTGAAGTCTCCTGCTGGCTCCAAAGACACTATTAAGTCTCAAAATGAAAAAGCACTAAAAGATTTAAAAATGTCCATGTCAGTTCCAGCCCCTATTAGCACCACCTCTTCTAAATGTCATAATTATAGCTTAATTGGTCCACCCTCTTTTCTCTGAAAAATCACCTTACATCAGCAATTTTTCTCACAACTCTTCTGCCTTCAAGAGAATTTTTATAAGAAATCATCCCAGCTGAAACTGTTTTGAAATATGAAGCATTCATAACTAGTATTTTCTACTTTAAAAAAGTAATTTTGATAGTATTGTGTTTGTAGAGCTTTAACAGTTTTTTTTTCAGAATGTACTTGTTACCAGTTAGATTATTTTAAATTTTGTATGTTTATTTACATGTATTCCATATATGCATGAGTACATATGCAGACATATATGGAACACAAACAAATCCCACAGCTGTTAAAGAGAAATAATGATTACTATTGGTACTTGCTTAACAGTCAAACTTACTAAAGCACCATTCAAGTAATTTTTCTCTACTTAACCAGAGGGGGGGAAAAAATAAAGTCAGCAATTACAAGTGACTACAAAGGAATTAGATAAGCACTTCAAGAGTTTCAATAAGAGTAAAGGACAGTTGCGTTCAAAGACAAGAACCATTTCTCTGGTGAGCAAGTCAAGCAGAGCTCTGTACGAAGTGTGACGCGATGGGAGCTCCTCGGGACCCCGAGCGCAGCAGTACCGGGTGCAGCTCCGTGCGCCGCCGGGCGCGGAGAGAGCAACCACCGGCACAGCCCGAGGGCGCAGCACCCCATTACTGCCGCGGCACTTCCAGGCCGGGCCCCCCCGCCCCCAGAACGGAGCAGCCCCGCACGGCTCCGGCCGCGCACCGCCGGCAGCTCCGGGACCGGCAGGGGCCGCCCGGCGCGGCCCCGCCTCCGCCCGCCCGCCGGCCCCGCGCCCGGCGGAGGGGCGAGCGGAGCGGAGCCCGCGGCTCGTGTGAGGCGGCCCTCGGCTCCGCCCGCTCCCACCGCGCAGAGCCCGCGCCCGGCTGTCAAAGCGAGGCGGCCCGGCGAGGTGAGGCCGGCGCTGGGCCTTTGTGCGCGGGCGCGCATCTGTCACCGCGTCCCCGGGCCGCGCGGCGCACGTGGGGCGGCGGGCCCGGCCCCGCTTTGTGCCGCAGGTGCCGGGCCCGCGGAGCCATCTTGGGGCAGGCGGCGCCCCCCGGCCGCGCTCACCTGCACGATCTCGCCTTCGGCGCTCAGCGTGGCCCCCGCGCGGGAGAAGCGGCCCTGCAGCCCCGTGGTGTAGGTGGTGTAGTCGCCGCTGGGGCTGGACTCGAAGAGCACCACCTCCACAAACGCCGTCTCCTTGCCCAGCGCCGCGCCCGGCGCCGCGGCCAGCAGCACCCCGAGCAGCAGCAGAGGCGGCGGCAGCGGCGGCACGGAGAGCCCCGCGCCGGCCCCGCAGCCCCTCATCGCGCGGCGGGAGGAAGCGGCGCCCCGCCGCCGCGCATCTCTCCCGAGCGGCTCCAGCTCCGGGGCCGGGGTCCCGGGCCGGTCAGCGTCCCATGGCAGCGGCCCTCCCGCCGCGCTGCGCCCCGCTCCTCGCTGCCGCGCTCCCCTTCCCTCGCCCCGGCTCCTCTCCGCCCTGCCAAGCCGCTTCCCTTTCATCTGCTCCACGTGACGGCCACCACGGGGTTATCCCCGCCCTCCGCGCCGCGCTGACCCGCTCAGTCCCTCCCGCCGTGCACACACCGCCCGCAGCCCCGCCGGGCCCGGCTGAGCCGAGCGCTTCCCGTGGCTGCCGGCGGTCTGGCCCGGCTCGGCCCGGCCCCGCAAGGGTCTGAGAGCGAGCCGCGCTCGGAACGGCCCTGCCGGGATCGGCTTTCCACGCGGCAGGGCCTGCAGGGCCGGGACGCGAAGGGCAGCCCCGGCGACCTGTGGCAATCGCCCGGGCCCGCGTCCGCCGGGCTGCTGCCCGCCGGTGCCGGGGCTCCCGCCTTGCCCAGCCGCGGGCCGTAGCGGGTCGGCCGGGCCGCTTCCCGGCACTACCGCGACTCGCGGCCGCCGGCCATGCCCTGCGGGCTGGGCACGGATCCCGTGTGCGGGGGCTGCGCGGGGCAGCCCCGCCGGTGGCACAGCCTGGATGGAGCAGAGCTCTGGCAACACACGTACCATGGGCACCCATCCTCCGCAGAGACGCCGCTGAGCTGCCGGACGGATGTGCCAACCTTTGGCAGCCGGCGGGCTCGTTTGTGTCTAGGGCAGGTCTGGCTGATCGGCCCCCTGATCCCAGTCTCCTGAAGCTGGGTTAGGGGGGACTGGGTTACCTGGACTCTTTTGCTTGGCTGTAAGTGCATGTCTACAAAATCTCCATCAATGATAAGGGAAAAATGTGTTGGTAATGATGTTTGTTGCAGTCTCACACAAGAACTGGATGCCAGCCAATTACACATTTTTCCATTAAAAGTATGTAGAGCTAAGTCATGGAACTCATTAATACATGGTGTTACACAGCCTAAAAATATAACTCGGTGACAAGGAGGATTGAGACAAACTGATCCAAGATCCCTTGTTGGCTATGAAACACAATATTTGGAAACAAAGCCCAGCCCTAACTTACTGGTAGAAGAAATAATACCCTAGTCTTCAAATGGCCAGCTCTTTTCCCACATATACTTTGTTACAAGTGAAGACAAGGTAATGTCTTCCTTAGCATGACACAGTGAGCAATGTTAGCTTAACAATTCATGGGAGATTTCTTCAGTGGCAAAGGGTCAAGAAGAGATCACAGGACCATACACTCTTGGCTCCTACATTAAGCCACAAAATACCCACCTAAGACTATGGTACAGTGGATCAAAGGCCACAAAACTATTGCATGTTTAGAAAGCAAGCTGGAAGGGACATCACTGTGGTACACTATGCAGATGTAGATGTGGTTAACAGGTGCAAATTTTTGATTACAGTTATGTTCTAGTACAATTTCAGAAAGGCATGGCATCTAGTGTACTAAATAGAAGCATTTTAATCCCTTAGTGCAAAGTACCTCTACTTGATTTTTCTTCACCCATGAGACAAATGGCTGATGTTTAATTAACATAAGTCTCCTACATCCCAATCAACATATGAACAGCTTAAGCTGTCTGGAAACTACCTACAGAAAAAAGGATAAATGGGGCTCTGTATAGGAAGTGGACAGATCCTATGCCTAAAATAAGAGTTGCTGAAGATCTGATCCATTCCACTTGGACTAGAAACGCAGCAAAATTGCCTTGGAGCAGCCTCACAGTCAAATACTGAGGAGTGACATGAGGCATTAGGACTCAGGTCACCAAGTTCCCTTGACTTGGGCAGAAATCCAAGCAGGAAGTTGCAGGAAGAGAATGGACTGTCTATCACTAAAGCATCCAATATTTCTAATTGGCATCCTGCCCAGCTGGCAGTATACAGTTCACAATTCAGTTATGCCATAATACTTCAGATATGTTTTCTTTTTTTTTCCCCTGAATAACAAACTGAGGCCCAGGGTCTGAATACAGAAGTCTCAAGCACTTATAACTACAGCTGAGGACAGTGAGAGCTGTGATTTGAGCATAACTAAATTATGTGCAATGCCAAATGGTCTGAGAAAGCATTCTCTAGGCACTCAGTCTCTTCTTTCAAGTAACAAGTGACAGAACCAGAGGAAAGAAACCTCAGGTTTCACCAGGGAGGCTTAGATTGGATATTAGGGAACATTTCTGCATGGAAAGAGTTGTCAAGCATTGGATCAGGCTGCCATGGATAGAGGTGGAGTCACCATCGCCCTGGGGGATTTAAAAGATGTGTGGATGTGACCTTTGGGCACATGATTTAGTGGTTTAGCAGTGCTGGAGGAATGGTTGGACTCAATTGTCTTACAGAACTTTTCCAACATAAACAATTCTATAATTCCATCTCAGAAGCAGGCAATCAACACTAGAGGATGCTTTTGACACTGAACTTCCTACATCTCATTTCCCCTGCAAAGAAATGGATATTATAGAACCCTCCTCCCTCTGCTCTTGAGAGAAAAAGTTAGTGAAGTAGCTACATAATACTGTGATGAATGTTATAGAAAAAGCCCAAAACAATCTCAGAGCAGACCAGCTGTCCATAGGAAGGATAAAGAGGCCTGGTTGTCTTATTCACACATCCACATCTGCCTGCCCAGATGTTTTCAGAAACTGATAATTCGGACTACTGCCCACATTGCCTACATGTTTTAACACCATGCTATGCAGACCTTATTTCATAAGTAAATGTTATTGGTGCACCTCTTAATAAGCAGAAGGAACAAGTGCTGTCCTTTTCCCAGTAAATTCAAGGACATGTACATGCCTGTCCTTTTTCTGTGAGACAGAATTGCACAGCACAGAGTTTTAGGGCTGACTTAAAGCTTTCCTCAGACACACCCGAGTGCTTGCCGAGCTCCCGTTCTGCAGGAGCAGCAGCAGCTCCTGACGCCGCTCCAAGGGGCTCCGGGGGCTGGCCGGGGAGTCCCGGCTGCACTGCGGCACGGCCACCACCAGGTGTCCCCCGAGGGCCGCCGCGCCCGGGGCTGCGGGACGGGCCCGGGGCGTCTGCGGAGCCACGCGTGGGGCTGGAGGAGTCTGACACAACACACGGGTTAAAAGTAGCTCCCACAGCCTTGCATCTTCATCTTCTTCATCTTCGTCTTGCATCTGCAGGCAAACTTTACCGATGCAGCCTGGAACAGAAAGCCCATTGTAATGGACAACATTTTTTTCTGTATTTATGAAAGTGATACTTTCATCATTACCATCAATTATTCTAAATTAAAGTATAAACCGTTGTAGCTTGTCAGCTTAATTAAAACCAAAGACCAAAAAGAAAAGTCAGTGGATATTTGTACCAAGAAAAAAATGTCGTGCAAAGTGGCTTTGCCTCTTGTTATTTAAGGTTTGAAAACAGAATTCATCCAAGTAAATCAGCATTGAAACAATGCAAATAAATCAACTCACTAGCCACAACAACTTTAATTATAGCATTTTTTTGTGAAAAAAATTTTTAGTTAATGTTTGAATAGTTAAGGTTTCCAATGTTTTAAACAGCACATAGCCTTTTAAATCTGTAAGAAGGGGAAAAATGGTGACTGGGGAATCTTTCACGTCTCTGGACATGTAATTGTCTAATTTAGGGAAAAAATAATAATGAATCAGTTCTGCAAAACTGAATGATGTAGACTGTACTGAAAATACCCTTACTGAGATAAATTCAGCCCTTTCTTTTTGCAAACTATTGCCCAACATACAGTACAAGCTCAAATAAGAGTTGCAAGACAGTACAGCCATTCTTGATGTTTTCCTTCCAGGTCCTCACCAGGCAGGCATGGGAGATCATGTTAACAAAAGAAGAAAAAAAGAATTCGAAGGAAAAAACTTAGGAAATTATTTCTGTACGCTTTTTGATCACCTAAAATCTCTGCAAGGGCTGACAGGAACAGAATGGATTTGGAAAAAATTTGGTGCCACAGTTTCCAAGATTCTCAATAGCCATTCTGCAAGAAAGACCCTCAAATGCATCCATACCAATGTCTTTCTGTGTTCCTGAGGTTCCTGTGTATCACATCTACTCACTTTCAGTTACAGTTGAGCTAACCCCCAAACTACTGTTAATTTCATGTGTCAATTCCTAGCAGTTTCCTCTTTCATAATAATGAAGAAGCAGCCAATGAAAATAATATATAACACACCCCACATATTTCACAGTCGTATTTATGTACAACCTAGATATTGACACTTCTGTATTTAATTCAACATTGTTATTCATGTTTCTGGAGTAAATAGAGGGTACAAGTTGCTGTTCATGAAGCCTGACTTCAAGCAGTAATATAAAATGAACAATATATAAACATTGCAGGATAATTTTGAAGCGCATGGTTAAAGTGTATGATGCAGCTCTTAATACTAATTGCAATATGAAGAACTGTATGCTAAAGCCAAAAAATAGATTTCACTGCTTCTGAGCACTAAAAGCAAAAAACACTCTTAAGATGTTACTGGCTAAAATGAAGGAATTCCTACATTAACAATGGATTCATTCATTTGATGGTGAGCTAAGCAACTATTTACTCTACTTCGTCTTGGGTTATCTATTATATTAAAGACTCACCTAAGTTAAAAGATCCGACTGGCACTTTTAATTCATCACCTTAAAACACTAATTTTCCACATTCAACTACTAGTATAGTATCTATTTAATTAGTAGATTAAGGGCTTTAGCTGTTGTTTACATTTGAGCTGCCTGTTTACATAAGAGTTATCATTAAAGTCAGTGCTAACAGAGCAAATCAGTGAAGCTTCCAGAGACAAACCATAATAGACCTGTCCCTCTCTGAACACCAACTGCTATCCTGTGCCCTCTGAGGAGTCAGCAAATCAAAAATGTAGGAGGCAGGAGATGGATGATTCTGACAATACTCCCTACATTTTGGTCCTGCTGAACTTATGCTGACACAGAATTTATTCCTAACTTGACATTTCCTGATAATTTCCTCTTCTCATACGGGGTCACATGACAGCTAGAGACAGGGTTCTGCATACAAAAGGGCACCAAATGGAAGAATATAAGGAAATGAATTCAAAGAACAAGAAACAAGAAAGCTTCCAAGATTCTCAGGGGCTCTGGACTTCTAAAAGAATTTCAAAGCCTAGGGAAGGTCTAAGAAATAAGAAAAAGGCTTCCCTTTCAAATGCTGGCATTCCTCCAAAGAAGAGCTGGCTTCTGCCAGCAGGAAGTAGCCATCAAGTTTTCCTAGGCATGGTTGTTTACCTCCCTGGGTATTTTCCAAGAAGAGGTTCCAGTTCTGAACCAGGATGTGCAAACAGAAAACTTACTGGAACAGGAGCTTTTAAGTATGTGATATTTCAAGTGAAGTGTTTTCCTCAGAGAGCTTGCTCAACATGTAAGACACTGAAACAAAACCCAGAACAGCATTGTCTGTTCCCTGGGACAGCACAGCAGCAAATTCAGTCTCTCCTGTAGTGCTTCCAGCACATTCTACAGCATAACCCCAAACAATGCCCTTGCTGCATCACCTCAAGTAAGCATAGGACCTTTACTTTTTTTCCTTAGCTTGTGACTACCACCTCTAATGTGTCATTGTGCATTGGTGTACACAGTGAGCACAACACCTCTCCATGCACAACTCCTGGGGCATCTCTCAGAACCTCCAAATCCTGTGTACTCTGCACAACTGTCTAATTCACATTTTCCTGCCAGCAGGAGGAGAGAGCCCTGCAGGGGAACACTGTGCTTGGGACCAAGCTAGAAAGAGAAAAGCCAAAGAGCAGTAGGACTAAAGTAGGACTACACATGGAAATAGGTACTACAATTAGACAAACCACAGCAAAGCACCAGAGGTGCCAAAAGCTGGACCTTTTAAAGAGAAAGGGAATCCATGAAATGGAAGTAGAATTGACAGAGCAATAGAGGAATGGTGTGGGAAGAGGATGGGCCAAGTTGGTTGGAAGCAGAAGCCAAAACAAAAGCAAAGCCCAAATGACTACAAGCTCCTCTTGACCTGTGGGATTCCACAGAGATCAAGGTGCCCACCAAACAGATTATCTGACCTGAGCCCACTTTCCTGGCTAAGTGACCAATGCTCTTTGATTCCCAGCTGGAGTCTCTCAGGGACTGGCAGATGACATAAACCTTCCCAAGGGCATCCGGCGGCTCTGTATTAAGATCTGTTTACATGACTAATGTTTGCAGAGTTTTGCAGTAACATTTCACTCTTCCAGAACTGGTAGCACAGGGTTGCCAGCCTTTCTGTTTACTGTACGGTGGATATCTTGCCTTCTTTTAAATTCCCATCAGTGATTTGCTCCAAGCTCTGAATGTGCAAGAGAAATTTTCTTCTCTGACAGAAAGAATCAAATCAAGAGATCTTAATCTCAAAATACTGCCATGGCCTTGTAAGCAGATAGATTTTCCCTTTATATCAGCATTCCTTGACAATGTGAGGGGGATTAGGAAGCTGTCTCTACACTAGGACCTCTGCTGTTTAATAAGTACCTCAGTTTTCTGGAAAAATTAGTAAATTGGCAAAAAATTTTAACAGTGACAAAATTATATACATTTATTAATTTCTGGTCTTGCCTGAGACTAGTGAATTCTTGAGATTTAGAGGACTCCAAAAATTAAGCAAATTGGAATTACAATGCAAGTGAAATTCAGGGGAAAAAACACTATGGAGATGCAAGGAACATTCTGAGTTCTCTTTTACAGAGATTGCTTGATCTGAAATTTACTGTTATCACTCAAAAAAAGGACAGTATATCATTATATCAGTATGTCATTAGACTGTTTTAAGAAAAATCTGCCCTCTTGTATTCCCTAACAGTAGAAAAAGGAATCACACACACAGAATGTTAGAAGCTGTGAAACGATTTTGTTGCCAATCAATCTGTGAAGCAAAGAGGTTGCTACAGAAGAAGGCCACAATGGAGGTTCATATTTTCTAAAAATTACGTTAATCAGTTGCTATATTTGCATCTACACCTGGACTTTGGGCAGTGTGCTTCCCATCTCCCTTTTTTTATGAGGTACTGCATTGAAATTTATTGCTGCTAAGCTACCATTAAACCTGGAATAGGACACAACCTCTTTGAATGTGGGAAGTGGAACTGAACTGTCCAAAGAATCTCTGAGGTAAGCCTCAGTACCTATGGCTGCTGGGAACTCCTGTAGCAGTGAAGGGAGACCCTCTTTTCCAGGAGAAAAAACCTTATAAAAGGCCTAATCTCCAGTCAATTTGCAGAGTATCTTTGTTCCAGAAACACTGATAGCATTGCCTGAGTTAATCAGACTTCTTTTGTGAATCAGAAGCAAGACTTCATTGACTATGGTGATGGGAGAACAAACTCTATTGGCATGGGGAGGCAGATAATCCTACAACAGGGGCATGTGAGCTCTGTCACAAGATATGGGCTGCCTGAGTCAACTGATGCTGCCTGCACTGTCTGGGACACTGCTATGGGAAAAATACAGATAGAGCTCCAGCAAGGAGGCCTGAAAGTATTAGAAGAGTTGTAACAGGAGTCACTTGAGGTACAGGTGTGATGGGATTTCTCTCGCACCACAAATCAGCTATCAGGTGAGAGGACTGAACCATAAAGTTGATGAAAGTCAGATTCTCCAGCCTATGCCTTTGGCCCACAGCCAAGATCTAAGATGGAACTCAGGCAGATCTACCCCACTGTTCCTTGAAATTCTGGGTAGTTGGAAGTACCAGTAACATGTGGGTGGAACATGAGGACATGAGGACAAGAAACTGGAATGCAAGGTACAAATATGTTAGGAGAGTCATAGTTTAAAGTTGAACTCACTGTGTCTTTTCCATGTTTTTGTGGTGGTACTTTGGGAACAATCCCAGAAGCCAATGAAGGAGAATCTCAATAATTTATTAAGTATTAATGGAGAAGGGATAAGAGCTGAGTGAAAATCACCTTTCTGAAGGGCTTGCTTGTGGCAGTGTTAAGAGAAGGGAAAGCCAATGTCACTTTGGACAGCATGCAGGGAAGGTGGCAGCTCCTTGCAGTAGCCAGAGAATACAGATTCTGTATATTCCCTGAGACTGTGAGCACTAAAACTTTGAAAGATGCACTCTTGAATCCCAATGTGAAATGACAAAATTTAAGAATAAATAAAATTAGTTTACAGGTTTTGAATAACCTTGTTTTAGGCTGCAAAACAGGTTCACTTCTTATTTAATCAGCTATTGATACAGGTATGGGAACACTCCAGCTGTTGTCAAGAACTTGGGGGCCTGGGCCACCATCCAAGTATTTTCAGACACACATTTGGCAAGCAAGGTCTTTCTCAGATTATGATTGTCAGTTAATCTTTTCTCTATGCCCCCCTCTTCCATTTTACTTTCCTCCTCTATTCCCCCTTTTTTCATGTGTAGATAACATTCAACACACATTTCTTTCTCTGTATCTGAGATTACACAAGGGCAAAGCCTCTCCACCTTTGTTAAACAAAATGATTTCCTCTGGTGGGTTGGCCACCTGGAACATAAAACATAAAGCTATTTTAGCAGGAACTAATGTGGTTTTTGGCAGGACAGCCAACAGTATCCTCATTGGCACATCCTTGGTGGTAGTGCTGAACCCCTCAGTGGGGTGAAGGCAGGGTGAGAAGCATTCTTGAGTCACATGGATCACAGGATTAAATCCAATGACTGAAAAAATAAAAATACAAAGACCAGAATGTGTAAACAGTGAAAGGAAAAAAAAAAAAAAAAAGTGGAAATCACAATTAAACTTGAAACCTTTTTGTTAAAACTCTCTGAAAGGGTGTCACAGTGTAAGACCAGCTTTATGGACCTTTTCTTAGGCACTCTTTTACCCAGTGATGTAATCATATATTTAATAAAACACTTTATATATCCTAATGATAGTAACATAATATTTATGAGCCTAAATATATTCTAGCAACTGCACCAAAGCTAGTCTTAGTACTACTAAAACTATTCAACAAAACTAGAATGCAGGGTGTCATGCCCTTCTTTTGCTAGATAGTACTGCCAACACTAGACATGCTAATGGATGCTGTTATTATATTCAGTAACAATGGACACCACCAGTGCCAAGGGCAGCTTCCACTTTTGTTGGTTACACATCACTGTAAAGTAGCTCAGGCACCAATACTAGCACATATGTCCCTGCACTTCTGTGGTTTATTCATGATCACAAGTGTTTGTTGCAAAAGGAAGTGTGCTTTACGTGGGCTCTGGCTCCACATAAAATTAAACAGGAATATTAAATCACCTGCAGACAGAAGGTTAGGATTTTTCTTCAATCATAATACCCAGACATATGGATATCTTTATGATAAAGCACATTGTGATAAATCAGATCTCCCCAGTATAGCTGTAAATGTCCCAAATCAGCAATGTAAGGCAGCCCTGTTGACCCTGTTCAACACTTTCAAATGAGGGCATCTTGAAATGGATGTCTGAAATCTGAAGCAGTTATTAATACTCAATCTGCATTTTGGTAGGAAACAGTAACACTTTAAATTGGGAACTAGAATTACAGAAGAAACATGAGTCCAAATCCAGAAGAGACACACAAAAGAGAAGCAGTTTTCAATGGCCAGCATCTAAGGGGCTTAGCAGGACCAGAACAAACAAAATTTTGCACTCCAATTAAAGGGCTTATCGAAAAATTGCCATATTTTTCACAAAGGTGTCAAAGTAGAAAGATGAACTTTCACCCTTAGCTCAATGTCATGCTGCAGTGCGCAAGAAAAGAACAAACACAAGCTTATAAATGCAGTTTGTTCTCTGTATCATGAAAGCCTGGCAGAACTCCAGTGCTGGAATAATGCCAAACCAGCACACCAGCGTCTTTGATCTTCTAAAGCTCATGTTTTCCTTCAGTGCTCAACATCTCAAGTAATTTAAAATCAATGTACAAATGGCTTTCAGAAATAATTGTGAGCAGCCAAAGTCTCGACATTTCATAACTATTCAGGTCGTTGGCAAAACTGTCACAAGTGGAAACTTGGAAAGCTTCAGGCACTGAGCTGTTAAAACCTTTCAAAACACCCTCGATGCCCTGCATGGCTGTGCCTTGCTGTCGGCAGGTTGCTGAACACCTGTATTCCCATGGGCAGAGTATTTCTAGGCTTTATACCTACAAAACTTCTGTCTGAACCCCAGATCTATCAAATCTGACACTAAGCCATCGCGGCAGTGATTTCCTTCAGTCAGACACCACAGCAGAGCTCACTTCACTCCCCACACAGCACTGCTGCTCCTCACGAATCCCTGAGGGATTTCTGCATGTTATCCTGCAACTTCCACTCATCAATCACTAACCTCGCTGCTTTTTAAGTCTCCTTAGCCCATTCTTATGGCATCTGCTACAGCTCCATTCGTGACACTTGTGTTCCCCATGATTATGCTTGTGACCACTTTTAACAGATTGGCTCCGGAAAGGAAACCAGAGAGAGAGTTCAGCCGCATCGCCAGGCTAGGCCCGGTTCACTGCCTCCTAAGAGAACTGGTCAACTTCGGCGATCGCCATGGCGAGCACGGCCTGGGCAGGCACGGCGCTCCCTCAGGGCGCTCCCTCAGGGCGCTCCATGCCCCCCCCCTCGCAACCCCCTGCAAGCCCCGCCCTCCGCAGGCCCCGCCCCTCGCCAGCGCCTCGCCGAACGCAGCCCCTTGTCTGATGCAATTCGCTTCTCCACTTGCTCGCGGCCTAGGGCCAATCACGGGCTTTCCCTGCCGTGACGTCACGCCTCGCAGCCAATGAGCGAGAGCCACGATGGTAGAAATGCGGGCGGGGCGGCGCGGGGCGCAGACGCTGACGCCGCGCGGCGTGTTCGCCGTCCTCCCGTGCCGCCATGGCAGCGTTGCCCGGTGCCGCGGCCCCGCGGCTGCTCCTCATCCCTAGCAAAGCGGCCGAGGCTCCCGGCCCCGCCGCTGCCCGGCATCTGTCCGTTGTTCTGCCGGCAGGAGCCGACCCCGGTCTCCCGGGGATGGAGAGCACGCAGCCGGCCCGCAAGCGGCAGCGGCTTACGCATCTGAGCCCGGAGGAGAAGGCGCTGCGCAGGTGAGCGGGGGGTAGCGGTGGGACGGCTGCGGCTGTACTTGATGGGTACCGGATCTCCCGCTGACGGCCGCTCTGCCCCGCAGGAAGCTGAAGAACCGCGTGGCAGCTCAGAGTGCCCGCGACAGGAAGAAGGCGCGGATGACAGAGCTGGAGCAGCAGGTGGTGGAGCTGGAGGAGGAGGTAAGGGGCTGGGAGAGATAAGGGGCTGGAGAAGGGGGAAAAAATGGAGCCTCCCTGCCTCACGGCTCTTTGCAGAACCAGAAGCTGCTGCGGGAAAACCAGCTCTTGCGGGAAAGGACGTGTAACCTCGCTCGGGAGAACCAGGAGCTCCGCTGCCGCCTGGGTTTAGACGCTCTGAAGACGGAGGAGGAGGGTGAGGAGTTCCAGGTGAGCCGCGCTGCTGCCGTGTCCGCCCCCGCCTTGGGCAGAGCTGCCCCGCTCCCGGGACAACCTCGCTACTGTGGGCAGGGATAGGTTTGGAAATACCTTTGTCCTCCATATGGAGGCTCTCCTGAAACTCAATAGGTGCCGAGTCGAAATGGGTGGTACTGGTAATGTGGGAGGTAGAAAGCTGACTAGTTCCAGGCTGCTTTAAGACAGTTTTGTCTGGTTTTCCAACTTCTGTCGCAGAAGTGAAGCTGGAACTGTTACAGTCATGTAGGTATGTGTCGGATGTGGTGGAGAGGGTTAGGTTTTCAAAGTGCCAAACAAAATAAATATGCAAGTTTAGGGAAGCTTCAGCTGACTTAGGAAACTCTTACCTTCAGGTTCCTAGAGAACAAGCAAATAGAGAATTTTGTGTTGTAAGCATTTGCAGAAAAATTACGGTCTTCAAGATTATGTGCTGTACTGCCTGCTAGAACATTTGAAGTGACTGAGATTTTGTCTTGGTACAGGTTGTCAAGGAATCTCAGGTGGATGAAATTAGATTGGTGACCGGGTCCGCTGAGTCCGCAGCACTCAGACTACGTGTTCCTCTGCAGCAGGTGCAGGCCCAGCAGTCACCATTTCTGATAGTTTCCACATGGATTCTGATGGCAGTGACTCTTCAGACTCTGAGGTGAGCATCCAGTCCTGTACAAACTGTCCATGAAATTTGGAACTGCTGTAAATTTAAGACTAGTGTTATAACTTTCTGAAGTTAAATCATTTTATTATCTTTGTTCATAGTTGGTTTGTTTTCCAAGTCTTGGAGTGCCATACAAGTGTGGCTCAAAACAGCTGTGTTAGGCTGTATCCAGTAAATACAGGAGTTCAGCAACACTGACATGAAAAAACTGAGCCCCCGCAGCTTTGGTCATGTTCTGGTCTGTGCTCTGTGTAGCCAGCAGGCACTGTGATGTTTGTCCTCGATGGGTACAAGATCTCAAGGAGCTTCTAATAATGGCTGTGAATCTCAAATACATGTTTAATTCTTTGGGGATTGCCAGTACCATTGCAGAAAAAGCTGTGGGCAAAGAATGACTGTGCCCTGGAACAGATTGCCCAGAAGGGTTGAGGAGTCTCCTTCACTGTCAAGAACCATCTGTTGCAATCCTGTGCCATGTGCTCTACCATGACTCTGCTTGAGCAGGGGAATTGGACCAGATGTGACCTACTGTGGTCCCTACCAACCTGGCAGGTTCTGTGAATTTCTGCAAGATACACAACTGCCTGTGTTGGATGATGGTTGTGGTAAAACAGCTGTGATTGCATCAGTCTGTTTTAACTTCCACGTGGGGGGTTAATAGATGCCACATCTAGCGTTTTGCTGCAACAGTAATAAACTGTTTTTCTAAAATTGTCTTTCATTTTGCAGTCTGATCTCCTATTGGGCTTTCTGGACAGTCTGGACCCAGAGATGTTTCTCAAATATGCTGATTCAGAGTCAACGTGCCTGGAGAAGCTGGAGGAAGAGATCTCTGGAGAAACAAATTCCATACCAACCCCCCTGTCTCCCTCTTTGGGGTCCCCATCAGCTAAGCTGGAAGCCATTAATGAACTCATAAGGTTTGATCACGTGTATACAAAACCCCTAGTAGTGGAGATTCCTGTTGAAATGGGCAACCAAACCAATATGCTAGTGAAAATTGAGGAAGAAAATCTCTCTTCATCTGACGGCAAGGCTATCCCTGAGATCCCAGTGTCTGTGAAGAAGGAACCTGTAGACAGCTTCATGCCTGAACTGGGCATTTCTCATCTGCTTTGTTCTTGTCATAGCCTTGAAGCCTCAAGCTACCTGTTGGATGGCTGTAGTGACTCTGGGTATGAAGGATCCCTGTCGCCCTTCAGCGATACATCGTCTCCGCTTGGCACTGACCATGCGTGGGAGGATAGCTTTGCCAAGGAACTCTTTCCCCAGCTTATCAGTGTCTAACCTGGTAGTGTTAACTCTTTGAATAATTGTCCTGGCAGGATCTCAGCAGATGCCCCTTTGGGGGGTGAATGTGGGGAAAATCAAGTCCCTTCAGAAAAGTGTTTCTCATCTTTACCCATGCTAGTAGATGGCGTGATGGTATGAAAAAGCCTAGGCTGTCCTGTCCTGGCTCCCCTCTCAGTCAGTGTTGGCTTAGCAGAGAGGCAGGTTTGTTTCTCAATAACTTGCTCATTCTCTATGAACCTGAAAATGTTTTGTTTTCCAGTTAAAATTTTAACACCAAAAACTAAAGTGGGATAGTCATGTATAGACAACTGGGCTAGACCTTAACAGTCTCTTAAGTCTTACAGCTTCACTAAATGCTTGTTTTCCATTTGCTATGTAGAGTTGCTTTGTCCATTTAATATTTAACTGTATTGGTGCAATTAAAATGCAGTGCAGCTCGCTGACCCTTTTTTGCCTTAGAACTCAGTGGGGAGGGGAGAGTGTCTGGGCCTTGGAGAATTTAAGTTCAGGTCCCTTGGTGTCTCATCCTGCAATGTATTGATGAGCAGTGCTCATAGGATGTCTGCAGCTGGATGTTTCAGCAGTTCCCTTTGTGGGCACTGGATGTGGTAGAGGGGTTTGTGTGAGGGCCAGAGCTACTACAGCAAAACCTGCAGCCCCTGTAAGGCAGGCAGGTGGCAGGAGCTTGAAGGCCAAATATTCAAAAGTCAGGGCAGTGGTGGCACCCTGGTAGCCAAGTAATGCTGTCCAAGATTCTCAGTCTGAGGGGAGCTGGGTGTGAGACAGACATGGTATGAATATGGCTGCAGATTCTCTATTACCACAGGAAATCCTGAAGCATCAAAGGAACTTGTCAGGAGGAGACAAGACATCAGGACTTGTCGTTGTCCACATCCAGAATCTGTTTGCTCCAGAATCCAGAATTTATCACAATATTAAAAACACTTGGAGACAAAAGAAATTTTATACCAAAAATAAGAGCTGTTTTAGGTGTTGGAACAGCTGTTCTTGGTTTCAATACTATTTCATGTTTTGCATTCAGTTTTTACAAAAATAACTTGGGCTGGGGGGGAAAGAAAACCAGTGATGTTTCGGTCAATAACATTCAAGATGACAGGACTGCTTTGGATTACAAGCTTGAGTAACCTAGCTTATACTGAAGGATTCTACATGAACAGTGGGTAAGGACTACAGACTACACTACAGTGTTGTTTCAATCTAGGTTGAAAATCCAAGTAGTCAGAAGAACAAGTTGCTTTCCAGCTGGAAAACAGGGATGACTGCAAGAGTATCAAATAAGTCATGAGTCCAAAATAGAGCAGAAGTGAGGATTTGATCTGTAGTTTTGCATTACATTTTGTTAGCACTTTTTTATGGAGCCCCAACCCCTCCTGGCAACTGTGAGCAAGCCATTTCAACATCTAAAAAATCCAAGGAAAATTGTGTTGCAGTCTTTTTTCCATCACAGAAGGACATGGCATATGCTTAGCATTTCAACCTTGTTAAGCACAGGAGACAGAAATGTTCAGGGACATGGTCTTTACACTGTTTTGCTTCCCCTTTTCAACTTACCAGCTGTCTCCTAGCATGCTTTATCCTGACTAACTGCAAGCACTGGGTCCCACAATAAGCTGTTAATAGTTGAGATCTCTTCCGCTAAAAACAGAAAACTAGTTCTTGTTTGGCATCTAGAAGCTTACTACCATTCAGAATTCCTGTAAGCCACTAGTATTTTCTACTAGACTCAAGTCCACTTAAGATAGTACACAAAAAGCCCAGTCTTACATTCCAATGAAATTATTAAAATCTGAACTTGAAACTCTCCTCAAACTTTCCTTAACTTTAAGAATACTTAGCTTGCTTAGTTCTGAATAGTTTTATTCTGAAGTAAAATGAAATACCTGAAAACTATAGCAATACCTGTTGGTACCCCTGTTGCTTTGTCAGAGGCTTTGGGATCATGACAGACTTAAAACTGAAGCTGCCAGGAAGGGTTGTTTTATTTTACCTTGCTGTTGCCTTCCCTTGTCCTGTTGAATACTGTAGAGGAAAAAAAAGGGGTGGCATGCCTTTGACATAGCATAGTTAAGTTCAAATCTTAAGTCAGAAGAGTGCTTCACTGTCCAGCTGAAGGACTGCACATAGGCTCTCAAGGTTTTTTCACTCTTAGCAGGAATGAAACAGTCATCTAAAAAATATTTTAGAAAATTTATTGAAAACTGACATACAAAGGGTGATTTGGTCCCAAGAGAAGACAGACCAGAATCAGATCTTCCGTATCTCAAAATAAGGTTTTTCCTAATACTGCATCGCATTTGCCATCCTGTTTGTGAACAGCATTAATAAAAGTCTTTTAACGAAGACAACAAATTAAACTCACAAATACAGAAGTCTGTAAATGCCCACAGCTTGATCTTTCATCCAGTCACCCTCTCCCAAGTGATTGCTGTAGCAAGGAGCTTGCTTAGTTCTGTCACTTGGTTCCCACTCTAGCCCACTCTTCGCTCAATTCAAGCAACACAACCTCACTGTCTCCTATCACAAGGGCAGAAATTCATTGTGAAAAAATGAAAGCAAATGTTTTCTGTCAAAGCTAAATTCTTAGACAATTTTTTCTTTACTCCTAGTCTTTGTCAACAGTGCACCACTATGTTTTAGATGGCAGGTAACAGCTCAGTGATGCCCTATTGGCACTGAATTAAGAGGAAAGACACCTCTGAAAGTCAACCTTTGGTACAAACCTAGCAGGAAAAAAAAAGTATGCTTAAAAGCCATCTACAATTTCTTATTCTGCAAATCTGATAAGCAATTTGGTGTTTTTAAGAGGAAAGCAACTGCATCATTTTGATGCATTTAGGCCTCCTATAGTTTTTTTACATCTTCAGTTGCAACTTTACTGTTTCTGAGATGGTCTCATCACATTTTTGAAATTTTCATCCTTTCTTTTCAGTTTATTTAGGATTCCAGAGCTCTCACCTAAAATGCTTCCAACTTCAAACTTTCGCTATAATCCAGCAAGCTGAAAACCAGTTACTTAATTGGAGGCACCACATTTTCTACCTGCAGTGACTACAGCCTTCTCCAAACTGCACTGCTTTACATTCTACTCAAGCACTGGAGCACGTCAAAGGCTGTAGGATTTAAACACTTTCAGCAGCTTAATAATATGTAAGAAATTTTACACGGTTCATGCAAGAGATTTATGGCGGACCCTGAAATGGAATTAGGCATTATAGCAAGATAGGCTGCACATGTTCTTCAACTTAATAAACCTTCCAGAATGGTACAGGTGTATACTCATTTCTAGAGTAATACCTAATCAAATGCTGGAGTGTTTTTAGTGAAGCTTTGAAATGTTTTATCAAGAGACAGAAAATTTCAGACAACCTCCAACAAAAGCAGCAAGATAAACAGGGTTTAACAAACAGGTACCTTTTGAACAATCAAAACAAAGGACGACTGCAAAAAGAGAAGCTTGATTTTAAACTTTCAGCTATGGGTTATTCAACAGTAAAGAATATAAGAATAACAAGGATTATCTCTTAGCTGTGCAGAGCAAGAGTAGATTCACTATGTGAGCAGCTGTGTTACTGTCTACTTGCTCCTTTATGTTAGCAAGACGTCAAAACCAGATTTGGACATAGGACTCTGAGCAGAACCTAATACTTGGAAAGGGATTTCTTATGAAAAGCCTCCATTCAGGTATCTCTGAGAAAGCTCAAGGACTTACAAATAAAAGATAAAACTTTTAAACAACTTAAAGCATAACCATAAGGAACTGCTGTGCATTGAGAAAAGGTACAAGCAGTAGCTCATTGTGGACTCCTTTCCTTGGCAACCTGCACAGGGTAGAAAATGCTTTTGGCATACATCTGTATCAACAATATGATGTTGTATTATTGGCACATACTGTGGCTTAAATTCTATGTCTAGATTCTCAGGAAAAAGACAGGCATCTCCTTTACTTCACTACCAAAGGCTGGGACTTGGGTACAGACAATAATCCAGCATCTGACTCTCCTATGGCAGCAAGCAGCTCCCTGTTATCTCATTTATTTATCATGTTTGTCCAAATTAATGGATGCCATTCATTTAATCATAAGTTACACTGTTTTCAGCTGACCTTCCAACTCCATGCATACAAAGAATCTCAGCACAATGTAAAATGTGAACCTCTTTGCTGAGAACCACTTTTCTCCAAACTTTGAACTGTTTGGGGAGGGAGACAAAAAAACCCACAAATAAAATTTAGAAGCCAATGAACCAAAGATGACAGAAGTTAGCAGGTATCCTGCAAGTTATAAGTACTAGCTTTACTTTCTACCAAGCAAAAGACTTAAGCTCAGCTGTGATATTCCTTCCCTACCACCCCATGGATTGTATAATTTCTACATCTGGGTTTACATCAAGTCCAAACAGATAGGATGGTGTGAAAAGCTGTATTAGCAGAGGGATTCTTTTTCTCTCCATGACTAGATTTGAAGGTATTTCTTTACATTTTGTAATTCAAATTAAACCAAATGGCCAAGCATAGTATGTGCACCAGTTTCAATGGCTCAGTAAGAAGAAAGGTATGGCTTAAGCCACAGTTACATTCAACATTTGGATTTTATACTTTACCAAGGGCAATTAAGAGGATATTTCACCATTAAGCAAGATGAAAAGCTACTTCCCTGTTTCAAAGGCCTCTGAATTACCTTTTCAGTAAAAGTAAGAATTTTTAAGATTGGAACACAGAAATCTTAATGTGTTTCCTGGCCACCCTATGATTGTGGTGTGCTTATGATTGTTAGTAAGAAAACAAAAAACAAATAATATAACTTCAGATTCACACATCAAACCAGAAAAAAAATAATCAAAAAACACCAACAATAAGCATCAGAAGCTCACCACTTCCAGTCTAAAATCTGCCATCTACAGCTCCATTTCTTCTTCTGCACACCCAGATATTCCCAAACTAGCATATGGATCTGGAGACATGGCAGTCTGTTGTGATCCAGAGAACGTTTCAGTCTGTGGGTCAAAGGGAGCTCTTGGTGTTGGCTGCTTAGCTTGACACCCTTCTGTACTCTGCTGCTTGAAGTTCTTAACAGAAACAGACTTCAGTTTATCTGTCATAAATTCAGGAAGAGGTTTCCAAAGCACCAGCTCCATAGAAGGACGGCTCCTAGAAGGGATGGAGTTTCAGTAAAATTTAAGCTCTCCAAGAACAGCTATTAAATGCAGAAGACCTGTATCTTCATCCTTTGAGCTAGCCTGGGACTATATTCCAGAAAATATATACCTTTTTTCCCCCCTATTAAATTTCCTGTTCCCTAACTAGGTTCATTATTTCTAGTTTGAACCCTGTATTTCCTCTCTTTTTGCACCAAACTTGACCACTTGGTCACGCTTCAGGAGCTTCTCATTTTGAAAATTCATATACATAAAACCAAAACTTATACTGGTTCACTCAACGAATTTCACTCTGTAGAAATGAGGAGTACAAAACAGATACTTGATGACCACTACAGTTACACTTATTTCTTTTTTACATTAGGACAGTTTTTCCTATTTTAAACCAGATGTTATACAATGTTGGCTGCATCATGCAGTAATCAAGGACATCTCCATAAATATGAAACGAGGTCTCTCTTTTCATTTGCATGTGTTAGCTACATAGCACCATGATTTCCTCCAGAACTTACATAGATTCTATTATTTTCTTTGTCAGGACTTCACCAAAATCCCTCTTCATCCCTTTCTTAAGGGTATCTGACAGGATAAGAGTGGGCAGATTGCTAACATTTCCATCAGCATGAACTTCCTCATCTTCATCAATTATCCTAGGAATGGAGGGGGAAGAGGGAGATAAACACTATTGAGCATACTGTTATCAGGAACATCCACTGCAGACTACAGTCACATCTACGTGTTCTGCTCTGTGCAGATCTCTGACCTAGGCTGGGTACCAGAAGCAGCAGGGCCATGTTAACACGAGTCTCTCTTGGGCCAAAATACCCTGAGAAGGATTCATCACAGAAGCCACTCGAGCAGCAATGCCACTTCTGGTACCTGAGCTAGCTTTGTTACCCCTGTGGTACCCCAGCAGTGTCAGTGCAGACATACACTGAGAGAAAAGAAACAAATTCCCTCCAAGGAAAACTGTATGATTCAGTCACATTACACAGATGAGTCTCAGCTATGCAGCTGCTTCATCTGCTCAGTTCCCCATAACTGGACTTTGAGAATTATTGCAAAGGTACTGAAAACAGTGCTGCACTTTTCACAATGTTGTGCCAGTTTCTGAGATTAAATCAGCAGAAATTGTTGAAGTGTTTAGAATAAATGGAAACATCTCCTTTGTTTTTGGTAAACCTTTTATAGAAAATTTAGCAGTGTAGCTGGGAAGAATAGGGAACAATCCTCCAAGAGGACCAAAGCAGACAGACACATAATAGAGATATATTTCACTACTCTGGTTTACCCATGAGAAAAAATAACAGTCTAACAGTACCTTGCTTCTCCTTATGCATCATCTATGGAGTAATCTACAAAAAAATCTTGTTTTAAAATTTCTGTAACTTGGCTTTTCTAATCATCTGCAGTGGTCATTTTAGATATTTTGGAATACCAGCTCAACTGCAGTCAACTGATACATACACATGCCATTCCCAGAAATCTTTCAAGGGCCAGAATACACAGTAAATTTATTAAATTACTATAGCAGACTGTCTATAGCCACCCCATTACCCCACATCACCCCATCAGCAAGATGAATCTCAGCCTTACTGCATATGTGCAGAGAGACCTCTCTGGTTCATACTACTCTCTACATTGACAAATTCACATCTATTTTAAGTATATTACAGAACAAGCTGCAGCTGGTTGAAAAAAAGCTGAGCTCAAGCCAGAGGAGGTGAATGTTATAATTTGAGCTCTGGATACTCACAGAAGAGCATTAAACCCCATTATGGTATATTGAAGCTGCATAATGATTGTGAGCAGGGTGTTATTTACTCAGCATCTCCTGCTCTAGCACTCTCAATTTCAGATCAGTCTGAGGACTCACAGAACCACAGGTAGCCTAAAATGAAATCATTTGAACAGAAGGTTCACCTCAGACTTACAGCAGTGTTATCACACTGCTAAGTGCTAGATTTACCCCTGAATGCCCACCAAAATAGGGAAAGCTCAGCAAAGCCAGGCTACTCAATCCCTGCATTTACCTGTCCTCAATTTCCTGAAGTTTCCTGCGAGCAACCTCGCATTGCTGTTCCCCCATTGTCTGATCCATTTCTTCACAGGGAATTTCTAACATGGCAGTTTCAGGACCGCTGCCACCATACTGACTTGCTACCTCCCCAGCTGCCTGCTGACCTGCACAGAGAATCCATTCTTCAGTGTTGGGATTCAAAGGGCAATTTTTGGCTCCTGTCAGTCTCTTCTTCCGCACAGGACAGCTAGGAAACAAAGTGAGTTTACAATTGTCAAAAAAGAAATGTGGCATTCTACAGGAACAAATACTATAGAATGTGCATTTCAGCAGCATAGACACACTATGGCAATGCAACCTCAACAAAGAAAATAAATTCACATTGCTCTTAGTAAAATGTGAGTACCTATTCAGGAAAATCAGTGCCACACAATTAATTAGGTAACAGAAATGAATTTGGGCTCATGTGCAATTCAAGGGAAGAGTTCCAAACAGAAACAATGATAGATTTCCTTCCTGTTTGTATTGTAGGTGAGATGTTATCAAATTTTTCACAAAACAAAAAGCAAATCAAGATTTTTCAGGCTATAAAAGACAAATTAATTTACCCTTCTGCCTCTTCTTCTAGCTTATGCTTCTTTCCACATCGCACAGAGACACTACAAAAGAAAAAGGGTTACTTAGTTTCAAATCATATCTTCTGGTTACACTGGTATTTTCAAGCAATATTTTTCTCCCTTTTAAAATTTTATCTGAGATCAACAGTCACAGTATGTCACCAGCTGTGAAGGGAATAAAATGACCACTTTTTTCCAAAGGAAGTCAAAGGCACCTGTAATTGCTCACTTCCCTGAACAGAATTCCATGCTAATGTCTTCTCCTTTACATTATTTATTATTCCACAAGGGGCAAGACCAATTTTTGCTAAAACTCAAATGCTTCAAGAAGCAACATACGACCCAGCTTGAATCTCTTAATACTCTGTATTACCGGGACATACTGAAAAAATACTGAAAAACATAAACGAGTCTGAATGTACCCTAAAACGTTGGTACACTTTCTTGCCTTTTAAAAGGCTCCTTCATCCCCCACCAGCCAGGGTGGTCTTTAGCCGACCACAATACAATTCTAACCTCCTACTAGTGCAACATTGCTAACAGGGAAACAAATCCCAGCCGCCTCGCAAAGCATCCTGCGCAGTTTCCCAGTGCCGGCGCTCTGGGCTCGGCCCTGCGGGAACGGGTTTGGCACTTACTGGCTGCGGCTTCTGGTGAAGGAGCTCACCGGGGCCACCGTCAGCCCCTCGTTGTGGCACCCGAGCGCGGCCAGAGAGGCCAGGTCGAAGCTGCTCTGCAGACAGAGGCCGGAGGATCCATCGACGCCGTCGTTTCCGATCCCTGTCATGACCATCCCGGGTGGCTGCAGGCGGCCGTGGCCGCCGGCTAAGGGCTGCGGGCCGTGGCGGTCCGCTGCAGCGGCCGGCGCTGTGGGGAGCTCGACGGCCGGGCCCGCCGGGATGCCCTGGCAGGATCTGCCTAGCGCTGCCATTTCCTGCTGCGGGGGAGAGAGCGCACATCAACGCCGCAATCCGCGCTGCGCGACGCGCCGGCCTTGCCCGAGGCGCTCCCGCAGGAGCCCCGCACGAAACCGCCTCCGGCCGCAGCGCTCGCTCGGGCCGAGCCGGGCCCGCAGCTGCGGCCGCCGTTACAGCCCGGGTCCTTCCAGGCCTTTCGCCGCGATCGGATAAGGACCCGCGGGCACTGTTGGGAGTTGTAGTCCCGGGCACTGGGGGCCTGTGGGAGTTGTAGTCCCGGGTGCTGTGGGACCTGTGGGAGTTGTAGTCCCGGCTGCTGTGGGAGGCGCAGTCTGAGCGCGGGGCCCCCACCGTGGCCGTGAGGGCGGCGCGGTGTCCCTGAGGAGAGGCGAGACAGCCTCTTCTGGTGTCCGTGGCCCTGCCTAATCCCCGCAGCGGGGCGGGCACGGTCCGGCAGCCAAATCCCGGTCAGCTGAGAAGCTCAGGCGGGCTCGGGGAGGTGGCGAGCGGAGCTGAGCTCCGGGAGGCAGGAGGGAGGGATGGCGCCCCGGCACACGGTAACCCCCCGTCTTTGTCTTTAGTTGCGGGAGGCTGCGGGTTCTGCGCGGAGTTGGAGAAGGACAGTGCATGTACACAGTGTAAGAGATGGGAAAAGCTCCCTGAGGCTGCTCTGAGGCTTTGTCGAAGTTGGACATCTCTGTCACAAAAAAGTTCTGAACCGTTGAGGAGGGTCCCAATGGGCGGGGAAAAAAAAAACCCAAAACAAACAAAACAACAACAACATAAAAAGCAAAGCTATGTATTAGCACGTTAGTAAATTAAATTATTTGGCAATTTATTTTTTTTCATGTAACGTAGTTTATTAAATTTTGCAAAGGAAATCTAATTCAGCCCATGCTCAGAATGGAGCACCAGCCCCTGCTCAGAGGGTCTAGCTCGCCCTGCAAGGTAAGCAGAACCATCCTGGCCTCCGAAGGTGGATCCTGCAGGGAGTTTGTACTTTTAGCAATGATGTACAGCTGTGAAATATGCGGGTATTTCATGTTAGCTTTTAAATAGAAATATATTAAGTGATTAGACTCATAAAGTTTTGTGCTTTCCTTGGACGCCTGGCTGTGTTAAAATGTGGAAGTTATAAAAGCAGCTTTCTGATTCTCGTGTTTTACATTGAATACGTATTGAATTTTGTTTGTGTTATGTTTTTGAGATGAGGTGAACGCCCTTATAAACTGTCAGGAGTTCAGTAGCTGACAGAACACGAGGCTGTTATCCGTGTTCTCTCCAAAGTCCAATGTGAGATAGCATGCCAGTGTCACGAGCCCAGATGATTTGAGCAGGAAGAACAAAAGATCTGTCATAACAAAACCTAAGTTATATGATGTATGTTCATTATTTTGGGTTGTTTGTTTCTCTACTGTCCCTTCTAGATTCCAGGCTGTACCCACAAGACACACAAAATAGCTTTCCAGTACTTTGTTAATATAAGGGTCTGAGTGTGCAGTGCCAGTATTTACCACATCAAGTTTTATTTTTTCCTGACATACCCACCGCAGCCCTTATTACTCTTGATTCATTGCTTTGGTTGAAATTCAGAGAAACACTTTTTATTCTTGGAAACCATAAGGAAATGTTAATAGGATTTTACTTTAATATGATCAATTTCAACTTGCAAATTTTAGTCCTGAACGAAGGAAGGAAGTTTTGATGAATTATCTTTAGGAAGGACACAGCTCTTTCAGAATACAGTACAGTCTCTGGAATAAATCAGCAGTTCTGGGAACTGGACCAAGAATGAGAATGATGAAGAATTAGTTGGTCTACATACCTTACAATGAGAAACTCAGGGAGTACAAGTTTATTAAAATAAATATGTACAGCCTTTATATATGAAGGAAAGAGAAATTAGATCACTAATCAGATCAGAGGTGCCTTTAATATAGGAGAGCTTGTTGTGTTGAGCAGAAGTTAGCCAGTAAAATACTATGAGATGAAATTAGGACCTAATTTAAAATGAAAGGCTTGCTAGCATTTGAGCTGGATGTTACTTTTAGTATGATCATATTCAGTAAAAAGTAAACTTAGTGAGCACTGCATGAGAATATCAAACACTGTACAAATCTCTGGTGATCTCTGGCCAGGGGGCCTCATCCAAAGCATTTTTTATGACCAGTTAGATTCTTGAGATTTGAATGCATCTCAGTCCTAGTTTTGTTGACCTTAAAACCTGTGAATCTGTGACTGTATGAGTTTTAGTTTGTAAATACTAATTTGAGAATATAACTAGGTCACAGATATTGAAAAATTAAAAAAAATATATGCCAATATGCCAATAAACTTTAAATTTAATATTATTGCCAGTGAACAAATTATTCAGGCTTTGCAGCTACCAACTTGCAGACATCAAGTAATCATTTTAGGGACTTAAAATATTGTTTAAAGGAAAATAAAATAATGTTACTTCTCACATCTTGGTTAAAATGTGACTCACAGAAATTGAGCTTTGGTTAATTCTTATACCTAGTCCTTATTTCTCTAAACACCAAACATAAACTGTCCTAGCATTCTTTCATTAAAAACAGACACTGTGAGCAGTGTGGCTTATGCAAAAAACATTTACTCAGTTTCTAATAACAGCTGTAATGGTTTTGTTGCCTACACTTAATCTGGAGACCTGTAATTATGGTATTTCTAAGGAAGGTTAATTATCAGGGCCACAGCCAGCCTGAAATGCTTCTGCTGCAAGTGTTCTGGAGTTCAGGCATTTTTTTTTAAACAAATACTTTCACTGCTCCAAACTAAATAAATGATGTATTTCACCGTAATTTTCTTTTAGATATTACATGTGTGTGGGCTCAAGGTCCTATCTCTTTTCATGCCAATGACTTTCTTTTGTTCCCCAGCTTCCCAGCTGGACGTTGTTCCTGGCTGTTTGTGCTGTTGGAATTGGAGGGACCTTTCAGTATGGGTATAATGTCTCTATTATCAATGCACCCACACAGGTAAAAACTCATCTTTTGTTCACTGGACTGTCTCCTCTATGAACTCAGCCAAGAGGCCAAACATGTTTTTGCTGTGATGGCAGTGGGAACAGAAGCAGTCTTCCTCTCATATGAAGGAATCTTTTTAATTTCCCACGTGGTTTCATGTGCATTTGTTTGTGAGTACCTCTCAGCAGAGATATTCTGTGTCAGACAAAAGTGCCAAATAAGCCCATAAATACCTTTATTATTAGAAGGATTAACTGAATAAGTAACATATTTTTCAGTTACTAAGGGTAACACTAATGGTAGAATAGACCAGAACATTTTCAGTTGGAAGGGGCCTACAATGACCATCTAGTCCAACTACCTGATTACTTCAGGGCTGACCAAAAGTTAAAGCATGTTGCTAACAGCATTGTCCAAATGTCCTTGGAGCATTGACCACTTGTCTATGAAGCCTGCTCTTCTGTTTGACCACCCTTTCTGTAGGATATCACCACTGTTTCTCCAAAAGTCAGGTTTAAACCTCCCCTGACACGGCTTTGAGCCATTCCCATTCTTTCTATCACTGGATAACAGGGAAGAAGAGATAGTTACTATCCAAGAAGTTTATCCTTCTTTGTTTGCAGGCAAAGAACAGGAGCTTCTGATTAGAGATACATGCCAGTTCAAGAGTTTCTAAAGTCAAATATTAGAAAACCAAACATGTGGAATAACAGCTTAAAAGTTCTGACACATGAATACTCTAAGAAAGGTGGAGTATTATTAAAGTTGAAAAAGGGATTTTACTATGACTTTTTGGATTACACTAAGGCAGGGAGATTTAGATCAAGTGTCAGAATGAGTCCCCTGAGTGTAAAATTTTTTAGGTTGCAAGGCCTCGGTGCTCTGAGATGTTCCTAAAAATAGTAGGGCAAACCATTCACCCTGTTCCCCTCCTTGTTCAGAAGGACCTCAGAGCTCTCTCGTGGCAGTGCATGTCAGGGTTGTGTTTCTCCTTTGCTGCAGCACCTGAGGCAGGCACAAAGCAGAGCTGCTCAGCAGCTTTTGAGGTTTGTGAGGAGTAGCAAACACAAGGTCTTCCTTGTGGTCAAGGAAGATTCTGCCAGTCAGATGATATCTTTTAGAATTAACTCCCAGAACAGATTTTTAGGATTGGGGTGCAAGTTATTTGTAGTGCAATGTGTAGGGCTGTATAAAATGCTACACATTCATCACTCTTTTCTACTGCAGCATATACACAAGTTCTTAAACGAAACCTGGAGTAGTCGTTATCACAAGGAACTGAATTCAGATTTGCTGACTTTTCTTTGGTCTGTCATTGCTTCCATCTTTTCCCTTGGAGGCCTGTGTGGAGCCCTGATTGGAGGCAGCATGGCGATACGGCTGGGCAGGTCAGTTGCAGCAGCAGGCATATGAAAGCATGTTTGCTTTTTTCCTACCTTCCCACTGGAATAGAAAGTAAATAAATGGAGAAAGAGTGGGAGAAAAGAGTACCTTGGGTACCTATACATGTTTTTTTCACTTTAAAACAGAGTTTTCTAGTTAAATGTTACCATTTATTCCAATGTGACTTTCAAGGATGAGCCCTGAATTATGACCTTTGATTTAGTGTTTGCATTACATTTACTGAAATCTGAGTAGGAGAATGCACACAGAGCGTGTTGGAAGCATGAGTTCCCCCCAACACATTTGCAGGCCTTGTGCCAGTAAGGAGATGCTGCTTCATCTGTTGTACTTCATTTGCCTAAATGAAGAAACCTCACCCCTACTTTATCAGGCATTTCTGTCATATTTATGCATGATTCTTACATGTTTAGACATTTTTAAAAACATAAGCAGTTGCATCAGATATCTGGGTTTCCAGGGAATAGCATGTTTCTTCAGTATAAAGTCCATTTCCACCCCCCACATTATCAGAAAGGAAAATTGTTTAAAAACCCACATTGTTACAGGTTTCCTTAATGTCTGGTTGGGGTGGGTTGTTTTCAGTTTTGGGGTTTTTGTTTGTTTTAGTCAGTTTTTTGTTTGTTCTGTATTATTATTATTAGTAGTAGTATTATTACTATTATTATTTTGTTCCTCCTCTTTAGGAAAGGAGCTCTTTTGATGAATAATGTTATAGCAATTCTAGCCTCCATTTTAATGGGAATCAGTTTCCCTACAGGATTGTTTGAGTTACTGATTGCTGGAAGGTTTTTGATTGGCATAAATTCAGGTGAATGATTTCATATTCCTACTATCAATAAACTGTGGAAAATGATCAATTATTGTTACTTCTGATCCTTTAAGTTTTATGATACATGTTTATGATGAAAATGTTCTGTAGTTTAGCTTGGAATCTGAAGGCAGCCAAATGAATAGGCAATTAATTAAGTCCCATTTTGTATGTGTTTTGGTTTAGTAACTCTTTGCAAAGCAACTTGTATTGATAGGAAAATGTTTTTTCCATTTAATTGCAGGTATTGGGCTCTGTGTGCAGCCTCTTTATATTGGGGAGTTTGCCCCAAAACACTTAAGAGGTGGCTTGGCCATGGGGACTTCCATCTTTCTGACTGGGGGAATTCTGACAGGTCAAATAATTGGTTTGAGGTAAGAAATGCTTTTTTTTTTTTGTTTGTTTTCTTTCTTGTTTACTGTTACTCCTATGTAAAGAATTCCAATTTCCTACAACTGCTTGCAGAACATTCCTTGGTGCCATTGTAGCATTAGAATTCACACAAGGTCCCCCTGGGAGAAGAAAATCCTGCTTGAGTCATTCCTACTGCCAGCCATCAGCGCTGTCTCTTCAGGGAAGTAGTGTCAGTTTAGATGTGTCACCAGAACAGCATCAGTAAAGCAGCCACATTTGAGCTGAGCTCATGTTTTCTGCCAATTTCTTGCTAGAGACAGTGGGTGTTGGCAAGACAGGACTCGAGAGCAAAGGACTCACATTTCTGTTTCACAGCACTACCACTGCTTTTGTTCCCTGTATGATCAGAGGAAATTGCTCAGGCCTTCATCCAGCTGGAACTTAGAAGTTCCAAGAGCATATACTGGACTAAATAGTAACCAATTCCTAATTATTGTATTTCTTTTCCTTCTTTTTCCACACTTCTCACAGAGAATTATTAGGTGGAGAAAAGCATTGGCCTCTGTTGCTATCCAGCAGCTGTATTCCAGCATTAGCCCAACTTTTATTCCTTCCATGGTTTCCTGAAAGTCCCAGATATCTTCTTATTGACAGAGGTGATGAGCTGAGCTGTGCCAAAGGTAATATCCAGTGTCTATACTTTCTGTTCTCCACAAGGGTACAATGAATATATTGGGTTCCAGGTTGTCCTTTCATCTTTTTCCACACAGCACAGTGATATCATCTAGTGCTTTTTGGCCCATGTTTTTCATCCAGTGAGCTTATATAGAAGGAGGGATTGTGGAACTGAGGAGCTTATAATGGGCTTATAATAACATGAACAAAGCTTTATTATCTTGTTTCAAATATAAGTGCATTGACTGGAGCTTCAAGCTGATTACTGTTAGTGGAAAGTGATTATCAGGATCATCAGAACTCCTACTGTTCACCTTAAGAAGACAAATTGTCACTTGAGATATATTTGATCATGAAGATTTTAAAGAAACTGATGCTGTATACTCTTTAAGACTGTTTGTAAAGATTTTAGTCTGGGATCCAAGTGACTTCTGATTATATTTGCCTTAGGAGAAGGATTGTCTGTCTTTGCTCCAGCTCACTAACTGCATCCCACTGGCAACATTAAAGTCAGAGCCATAACAAAGAACTCAATATCTGCCTAGAATTTAAGCAAAACACTTCAAACTGGTAAGAATGTCCTTTAAGGAAAAGACTGTTTGAAGGTCTGACATTCACATACAAAATATTTTAGTGAGTATTTCAAGGTCAGATAATCCTCTAAAAAGAAGCAAAGAAATGCCACAGAATTCTCCAAATCTATCACAGCAAAAAATGTTGAAAAAACAGCAAGGAACAAACAAGTCACAAAGCAAATTTTTCATATCCCAGCAAAAGCCAGTCATTATGGAAAGAGATGATTTGCTAGGAGTTGTGGTTCATAGGTAAATGTAAATTATTTTTTTCTATTTGTAGCTTTGAAACGATTTCATGGCTCCTCAGAGTATCGAAGGGAGATGGAAGACATCCAGCGGGAATGTTTTGCCTTAGATGGGGAGAAACCCAAGAAGCCCTGGCAATTATTCACTGACCGTGGTGTGAGGTGGCAGCTCATCACTGTCATTGTGATGACAATGGGCCAACAGCTCAGTGGCATTAATGCTGTAAGACTTGATGTGAACAAACAGCTTAAATAATTATTTCATTTCTACCTGTTTTTCAACCATTTATTGACACAAAGGATCCACATAGAGAAGCTCAGAGAAATGGGATAAATGGGAAAGAATGTCCTTGCATTATTTTGGTGTTTCTCTTTCATTTTTTTCTCATTTCTGCATTTCTGGTATGAAAACTTTTTTAAAGCATGACTTCATTCTTCCTCTGAAAAAAATTCCTTTGAAAATCAGAGGATCAGCTTATCCCAGTGTGTCTGGTTTAAGAATATAAAGAATATTCAGTAAGTTGAATGATCCTATTGGCTTTTATGATAGCAATATGTTTACTTAGACATTAATTTAACAGATTGTTATTTCTCCTTATGTTAAATTGGTAAGTCACAATATAAAATACACTAATCTGTATGTTTAGTATGAGCTTGACTTTGTTTCCAGACAGTGTTTTAAATACCGGAAAAACATCATTGTTTATTTTTGCTGGGTTTTTTTTCTGTTGTAGATTTATTTCTACGCAACTTATGTTTTTGAACAAGCTGGGATCTTGGCAGAAAAAATCCCGTATGTGACACTGGGCACTGGAGTTTGTGAATGTGTCACAGCCCTCTCCTGTGTAAGGCTCCCAGTACAGTGTAATTATTCTTCTTGAAGAATATTGGTAAAAATGAGATCAGTACATTAACAGACAATTGTATCTTGTCCACAGGGTTTGCTGATAGACTATGTGGGAAGAAGATACCTTATCATTGGGGGTTATCTCCTCATGACTCTCTGGTGCACTGTTCTGACCTTCTCTCTGACTTATCAGGTGCAAAGGACTTGTTCCAAATACAGGATGTGACTGAGGAGTGAAAGGGGGGAATGGGTTTAAACTGAGAGTAGGGATAGATGAAGTATCAGGAAGAAAGTCTTCCCTGTGAGGGTAGGGTGGCCCTGGCACAGGCTGACCAGAGAGCTGTGGCTGCCCCATCCCTGGAAGTGTCCAAGGTCAGGTTGGGTGGAGATTGGAGCAACTTGGGATCGTAGAAAATGTCCCTGCCCATGGCCAGGGGTGGAATGGGATGAGCTTTAAAGTCCCTTCCAGCCCATCCCACACTATGATTATGTAATTCTATGATACAATTTAGTAAAAATTATTGAATGAACACTATTTAATTTCTCTGAAGCAGAACTGTTAAATAAATTAACTGTAGAAGAGTCATGAAAGACTGCTGGTCTTAGTTGAAATTAAATACAAAAGGAACTGTAACTGTTAAGTCAGACTTTAAAACTGTATTATCAAAGTCTGAACTAAACTTTCTCACTCTCTTCTGCTTCAGGAGCTGTACTCCTGGGTGCCTTACATGAGCATGACGTGTGTATTTGCCTTCATCTTGAGCTTTGGGCTGGGCCCAGGTATTGCACAGAAATGTGTGTGAGTGGTGGAAGGTCTGGGGGGCCGGGGTATCACACAGGCAAGAAGGCTTTGCAGCCTGTGGTGGTGCTAAGGCACAAAGTGGCTAAGGAATCCAAGTGAGGCCATCCTGTAGCCCACAACTGAGGCTTACCATGCACACTTCTGGGGCAGCTACATGTGAGGGAGGGCTTAGTTCTGACCTTCAGAGCACAGGGGTTCTACACTTTTCAGAAGGGGCCTGTTCCCTGATCAGTGCTGCTGAAATGGGGCTGTGTTGCAGTAGGAAACTTCCTGCAAGGGCAGTAGCCTCAGAATTGTGCTGTTAGGAATTATAATAGATCAGGTAATTGTATATTCAAAAACAAGTCAATATTTTGTAGCATTGGAAATACCTCAAATGGAAATTCAGCACAATTCTCTGTTCTGTTTCTGAACCATCCCCAGGTGGCATAACAAACACCCTGACAGCTGAGCTATTTGTACAGTCCTCACGTCCTGCTGCCTACATGATTGCAGGGACTGTGAGTTGGATTAGTTTCTTCACAGTTGGGATGCTCTTTCCCTTCATAGTGGTGAGTATGCATATCACAATTTCCATTTCATCTGTTCCCAGGTTCCATCCCATTGCTTGTATTGTATTATATACACTTGTATATATTAGTGACACTTGACCAGGATGCATACTGCCTCTCAAATAAGTTTAACTAGATTCAGTCCCTCTTGAAAGTATTTTTAACACATCACAAACCCCAATATGACATGATAAATGAAAAGTAAATTGAATGCACTGGAGGGCAATGTTCAGATGAAAAAAAACAGAGAAAGTATCAAAAGCAGAAAAACTTAATCAGATACTGATTTTATATAGAACATTTTTCAATAGTGCCTTGTGCCTTTTGGCAAAGTAACATTGAGGTGGTACCTGTGGCCAGTGGGTCACATCTCTGAGAACTTGCTGAACTGAGAGTTCTGTAAGCAGATTATTAGGAAAGACAAGACAGGCTTTCATCTCCTGCTTTGTAGTTTTAGTTTTAGTACATATTCTTGGCAGCAAAACCTGCAGGAACAGCATGCATCAGGATATCTGGATCTGCCTCTCCTTTCTTCATGGTTGAGCTCTGCTTCTCAGTAAGACAGTTTGGTTTTTTTTAATGTACAGCATTGAAAAATACCATTCAGAAAAACTTCAATTATATAATCTTAAAATATGTGATAGCTAAGTAGCAAATGTTGACTTCTCCCTAGATTGTGACATTTGACTGTTTAAATGGTTTATCTTATTTTTAAAATAAGTATCTACCTAATAATTGCACAGCACTTGACAGCAGTCTTTTATCTAAAAACCGAAATTCTACAAAGTTACAGGTAAAGAATAGGTTGAATGACTCCTTTTAAAAAACATCTGAGCAGGAATGTTAAGTTTGAATGGAAACAAAAAGCTTATTTTCTCACATCTACTATTGCACTTGAAATATGTTGCAATCACATTTATTTTCAGAATGGACTGAAGCAGTATTGTTTTGTGGTGTTCTTACTGGAGTGCTTCTTTGTTGCTGCTTTCATCTTTCTCATAATTCCTGAGACAAAAAACAAATCTTTTCTGGAGATCAAAAAGGAATTTCACAAACTCAATTATGGAAGAAATGCCAGGAAAAAGGAAACGGAGCTTTATGAAAGAAGACAACTTCAAGATGAATTTTTAAAGATTTCTGCATAGTTTCACAAATGCAACAGAACTTCAGTGAGAATTATGAACATAGCCATCTAAATTAGGAGTGTAATACATGATCAAGTGGCTTATTAAATCTTCCTGTGTATTTAGAGGAAGTGTAATTAAAGGCAAGTTAGTATTGCTGAAGTACTATTAACAATATACTGTGTTATCCACAGAGAACTTGATGTTTAGCTGTAACCTGGTGCTGTACAGATGCAGAAATGCCAGGGAGGATGTTCACTGAGCCTTTCTGGCAGATTTCTGCAGATAATTCAGACTCCAAAGCCCTGTCTTCAGTTTGGATCATTTGGTGCATACAAATGCTTTGCTCAGTGTAACAATCCGAGTTCTTGTTAAAACCTACATGAGAACTGAGAACTGATATTTGAAATACCCCAGTTTATGCAGGAAGGGGGGTATTTAGTTTCTGTTTTTCCAATTATGTAATCTGGAAAGCCTTAAAGACATCCCTCATCCAGTCCTATTACTGTACTGTAAAATGCAAGTACAGCACCTCTCTGAGTTACTGGTATTTGTAATAAAGACTTGTATCCTGATAGAAGAATTCCTGGGGTTTAAATTTGGTTTATTTTTTTTCCTAATCTAGCATCTTAACATTTTAAACTATGCAACAGGGTAAAACTTCTAGTTCCCATCAGACTGAGATCTACATACCAAGAAGCATGAAGTAGCAGAGAGGACAGATGACAAGAATTAAATACTTTTTACCTTTAAACTACAGGGACCCTCCTGTAGGACATGCTGAATGAGCCTTCTGCCCCCTCTTGAGTACTTTTTCCTGGACTCTTTCTCAACTTAAAATAAATTCTTCACATGTTAGGAAGTAAGAAATCTCACATCTTGTGTTTGTGTGCACCTCTGATGTTTGCTTCCATAGCTGTCACTGCCAGGACAGTGGCCCACCTTACCCAGTACAACTTCTCCTGGCTGTAAGCATTTCCAAATGCCATCTGTTACTGAAGTGCTGCAGCAAGCATGGAAGCATGGGATTTCTTGCACATTTTATTTTCCTCCTCTCAGAATTAAGGAAGTATAAGAAATTTTAATTCCATTTTATGTAAGTATAGGAAAGAAACATCATTAGTCTGATTTTGATAACAAAACCATTTGTTTAATTGAAAATAACACAGACTCTGAATAGCAAAGGAGGCAACATCAGGAAGGGATCTTCTTGGCCTTTAGTTTATCCTCTAAGTTTGCAAAATACTTCATTTTTGCTAGCAGCTTCTTGGCTTCTTGAAGATCATCTGAAATGAAATAAAACATTACTACTTTAGGGAGAGGTGAATTTGCATTTTCAAAATTAAGATTTCAGTGACAGCACCTGTTTTAGTACCAAGAGTTGTGAGCTGCAAGGACTCAGACACTATTAAAACCATGGTGCCTGTTGTTTTAATCTCAGATGGTTTGGGAACATCTCAACTCAAATGTTCATAAAACACATAACAATGAACAATTTGGAAAAGAAATATGAATGAATATCCTTTAATGACTTTTATAAAATGGCTGCAGCATTGATCTACCCACTAGGCAATACAAATGTTTTTGTTCGTTTAAAATGTGTATAAATAGAGCAACTGACATAACTGAAAAATGCAAATGAGGAAGAGTGGTCTCGACACTGGATAGTGTCAATTCCAAAATTGATATTGAAACAATTTCTCCTCAGTTAAAGGTGAGGGTGGTTTATGACCTGCAGACCAATGCAACACAGTCCTTCTCATGGCACGGAGTAACAGGATGTAACTGTTCACAGCCAGGCTCAGCCAGCACTTTGATGTTTACAGTTACACACACCCACCCCTGACAAACCTGCAGCATTCTGGACCTGGCACAGAACCACAAAGGTTTCTTCCCAGCTTCAGAAGCTCCGGAATGGTTCAAATTTATGCCTATCCATTGCTTGTAGAACAAAGTTATGCTGATTATTGCACAGGAAGTCCCCAAAACCTTATGCTGAACAGGCCTTTACTTGCCACACAGCTTCTGTGGCTTTCACTGCAAAGAACAGCACTCACTGCTCTGCTGCAGTCCAGGACTGCAGAACAACATCTCCCAAATTCAAGTGTGAAACCTCAGAATATGTCTAAGATGAAGTCTGTCCTTCCCAGTGTTCTGGGAAACACACAATTTCTTAGCATCAACATTCCCACTCAAAATGATTATTTAAATGCAAGATGAATGGAACTTTTGTACTGCACTTTGCTTTTAATGTGAGGTCCTGAATTTCCCAAAACAGCAGGAATGTCAGTTTAGAAGTACTTATTCTAAATACCTAACAAAGAACCCTTGTTAATGCAGTATTTCTGTTCCATAGCTGAGGAAATATTTGCTAGTAAGTGTGGAGCTTTAAGCATTTAACTGTATGTATGGCAGCTAAAAACTTCTCAAAAACATGTACCTCTTTCAAAAGCTGCAGTCACCTCTCTGGTCAGTTCTTCTTGTTTAACTGCAAAACAAATTATTTCATTTACTTTTTGTTATACTTAGGATATTTTATACCCCTGCATTCTGACTACCTGTGGTGGGAAAGTTCATTACTAGTTTCAGCTTTTAAGAGCCAAGCAAATTTTTCATAATACTGCTGTCAATGTTGATTTAATTATAATTTCAAACATGTATTTCTTTGTTTAAACAGGTATACTGACAGAACTTCCAATGCACATCAACGGTCACTAATTTCCCAACAATCTAAATTATTTTTGGTATATCAGTTTACCCTGCTGCAGTTAATTTTCTCCTGTGCTACTCAGTTTTTATTCTAGTTATTCTAAATGCTTTTAGCACATGGCTTTTATTGCAAAGAATTAAATATATCAGTAAACCAAATGTTTTTGGCATCACCAACAGTATAAAAAGAAAGCTGGTTGTGTAAGGAGAAAAAACACTTAATATAATGGCTGCCAGATAAAGAAGGTGAAAGAACTACAATGCCTATATAAATAACATAATTTAGCATGGTCAGATAAGCATTTTATTCAACTTCATTCTGACAGGTTTTTTCCTTGGAACAATTGACTACCCCTCACCTGATGAAGGTTGAGTAAATTGCTTTTTATTGCCTATATATGTTTATTTTGACATCAGAATACATTCTGTTATACAAATGTTCTCAAGACAGATGTGATGTTTAAGTACATAAAAGGGTAAAGACAACACTGGAAAAGGGCAGAAGAAGCTCTTGCAGTGAGTCAATTCCTGACTAACACAAATTGAAGACATTACAAGAAATACACCAAAACAGTTAAAAGCTTTCAGACTCTTGTATTACACAAGATTCAGTATTTTAGCTCTGTACAAATTCCTCAAATCATAATGTACCTTTAATTAAAGTTTCAATTTCTTCAAGGTTATCCTCATTTTTGGGCTCTGCTAATTTCTCATTAATTTCCATGATTTCCATAAGGAACGCTGAGTCTGCATCAGAGTCTGTCTCTTGTGCTGGCTCCACTCCTCTCAGCTCCAGCTGGCAGAGGAAATGGGAATTTGAAAATAAATATTCCCACATCTATTTCAATGGGAATTATTTTCTTTAATATTAAATCTCTTAGTGGGGCATACTCAGATTCATATCAGATAAACATACAGTGCATAGAGTCAGTCTGAAAATTAACTCCATACATAGGCTGACCATAAAAATAAACAGCTACCCAAAACCAGAAAAGACCATAACCCAAAGCCATAAAAAAGGCTGCCATGGGCCACACTGAAATTCTGATTAAGCAGCCATGCCCAAACACCACGTGTGATGTGAAAGACAAATTAGTGTAAGATGAGTAGCAAATGAGATGATACTTTTTGGACAAACTTTGGTCTCCCTTCAATCTCGGGTGATCCTCTTCAGTGGAATGCAGATTAGCACATCAAGGACTGAAGCGAAGGTGCCGTCCCTAAGAGCAGCCCCCAGGGTCAGTTATAGGAACACTGTAATACCTAAGGGAGACCTTACTAGATAGAGGCCCCGGCTCAGAGGGTTCAGCAGGGTCTGGTAGGCCTTGTTGATCAGGGAAGAGTGTTGCTCAGAGTAGTACTGCTCTTTCTGCAAATGGATGGTAAATAATTGGAAGCTAGTAACAAGTGTCAAAACAGACTTTGTTACATGCGGAACACCAGCGTCCCCACACCAGTCCGTGTGTGAAACTGAGAAGGCTCTGTGGACCTGGGAACTGTGTCAGTGCACCCAGCTAAGGCCTGGCGAACCGCAGCGGCCCCTCATCGTCCACCTCCACCGCAAATCCATGGCAGAGTCTCTTCTGAGCACCGAAAGACAAACACAGGCGAATCCCCTCACTCCCCGAGCGGGAGAGAGGTGGGGACTCGACACTGCGACCCCGCCACTCAGCCGAAGGCCTCACCCACTCCCACTCGCCTAGAAGAGAGGAACGTGCTCAGCCCCCGCCACCGCCACACCGCGTCCGGCTCCCGCCCGGCCCGGCGCTCACCGGCGGCCTCTGGCCGAAGCGGTCGGGGTGGACGGCGCGCTGCAGGCTCCGGAACCGCCGCTGCAGCTGCTGCGCGTCGATGCGGAACGAGCGGTCACTGCAGGACACAAGGCGGGTGAGACCCGCGGCCGGCCGGGCTCGCGGCCGCCCCGCCTACACTCACCAGTCCATCAGGCGGAAAAGGTCAGGCCGCGGCGCCGGCGGCTGCAGAGCCTGACAGCCGGGGCAGAAGCGCGGCGGACCGTCATTGCCGGGGAGCGCAGCGCCACAGCTCCAGCACGGCGGCCCCGGGGCGCGGCCGAGCGAGGCCCCGCGGAGCGCCCACCCGAGCCGCGCCCGCAGCACCGCCCGCATCGCGCCCCGCTCCCGGCGGCCCCCGCGCGGGCCGCGCGCTCATTGGCTGCGCTCGGGGCGCGCGCGCAGCGCGCACGGCGGCCCCGCTCCGACGGCGAGAGCCCCGCGAGCCGTGAGTTCGGGTCCCGCCCGACCCTTCCCTTCCCTTCCCCTCCCGGTCCTTCCCCGTCCCGGCGCCGCCACAGCCTGCTCCCCGCTGCTTCTCCCGGGACGGCCGCTCGGGGCCGGCGGGCACGGGGCCGCAGTGCTCAGTAGGGACGGTGGGGCTGCTGGTGGCGGTGTCGGTCCTGGGGCAGCATTGCCCGGCCCCGCCGCTCCGCACGGTGCGAGGCCGCTATCGGCCTGGCCCCGCCGACTGAGCCTTTAGAGGGAGGTTTAGGTTGGATACGAGGGAAAGTTCCTTTCTGGAAAGGGCTGCCCAGGTCAGAGGTGGGGTCACCATCCCTAGAGGGGTTCCAGAGCCGTCTGGATGTGGAACCAGGGGACAGAGCCAGCGGTGGCTTTGGTGGTGCTGGGGAAATTTGCCTCTGTCTTTTCCAACCCAGATGATCCCGTGATTCTGTTCTGTCCGCGGGCCTTGCCTGTGTTTGTAAACACCTGTAACAAACGGGACGGGGGAGGGAACTTGGGAGCTGTCGTGGTTTTATGGCTCGTAATGAAATGTAGCAAACCCACAAGGAGAAGTATACATGAAACTGTATGACAACCGGCTAAAAACCCGATATACAGGTGGTAAGGTAGGAAGGCTCGTGGGCGTTCCAGGAGCCCCGGTGAGCACTGATGTGTTGGAGGAAGCTGGCTGTAGGGGTGGGCTGGCTGGTGCAGCATTTTGGTGGAGAAGGAGGCACCACATGCCAGGAATTTCCGGGGCAGGGAGACGCTGTTTCTTGCCGCTGCCTGTGCCAACAGCTGCTGGGGCGAGTGTCTGAATCTGGCAGGGTTTTGTACAGTTATTGTGTACAGGTGTGATCAATCTCTTGGGCACTTTCAAGAAAACGTATGCCATTTTATGGTTCTTACTCCTTTCAGTTTTCCTCTTTGCGTTGGGGTCCAGCCGTGGTCCCTTGCTCCGTGTGGGGATGCTCTGTCGGAGCACAGCCCATGTCTGTATGGAACAATGTGAGCGCTGAAGTCCTCGGTAGCAATCCGGGAATAAATGTTAGGTCTGCCCTAGAACCAGCAGAGGCCGCTCCACGTTGTCTTTTAAAAGGAAAAACATCCTGGTTTGCAAAATTCCTGGGTATTTACGTATAACCCAGACATGCACGCTTTGGTTGGAAGTTTTGCTACTCTGAGCCTGAGAATGAACTTGTACATTAATAGTAAAGTGTGTGAGTGTTTGCCAGTTTTACTTTGATGTAATAATTGCAGGGTTTTTTTAACATTCTCTTTGAAGCCAACATGTCTCGAGAGACTGGAAGTGAAACACAGCAGTCTCAGAGTGCCCAGCAGCCACAGAGTGGTACCAGTTCTTCTTCCAGTGGGTCACAGAGCACTAGTCAGTCTTCCTCAAGTTCTGGGACTCTGAGTTCCTTGGACACTGTTCCCACTCAGGAGCTTCCCTCCATCCCTGAGGACCAGGAATCTGAGGAGCTGGCTCCTCAGCCTTGGGGTCGACTCTTTGCACTTGGAAAAGGTTTCAGCAACTGTGGTATGTGCATACTGTAATAAACATTTTGTCTTCTTCGTTGGATCTCAGAAAAGTTCTGAGCAGCTTGCTGAAGAGCAGTGTCTTTTCATTTTCAAATTAGGTACAAGCAAATTTAGCTATGCAACTTTTTGCTATGTTTTATTCCATATGACATCCCAGTGTTTACACTGAGTACTTGGATACACAGCTTCCATAGCCTTAGAGAAATTCTGGAGTATTCATGTTGTTACATGCTTAATTTTTAAAAAATGTTATAATTTATTTTATTTAGTTATGTGCCTCTATACTGCTGCAGGTGAACTGAAAAATATCACAGCTAAAGAGAGTAAAATCTTGAAGGGATTTGACAATGTGCTTGTGGTGCTTTGTATGAGTTAAGACAAATTTGATTCTATGGGAAGAATCTTGTTTCTGTAATCCTATTCATTGCCATTTGGAATCATTCTGTAGTGCCATAGGTATTGACTTCCTGCAATGTTGTGTTCTCTCTCTGCTGTACTTTCCCCTCCTCTGCAGACTGTGTGAATGAGGAATACTGGTTTGGGAGAGACAAAAGCTGTGATTACAGTTTTTCTAAGCTGGGATTGTCTGAGACTGGCTTCTACCAAAACTATAGCAAGAAGCACTTCCGAATTTTCAGGGTAAGTGTTAAAAATGTTAACTGTGTCTATTTTGGCATAATTCAAAAAGAGACTTTAGGGCAGAGACCCTAAAGAAATCAAGGTATCTTCAGGGTTGACTTCTTTAACATGATTTCTGGCAATGCCCCATTCATATGTTTTATGAAATAAACTCACAGTCTCATTTCTTGAGTCAGCAATAGTAAATTTCTAGTGTATGTCTACATGTCTTTATTGTAAAATCAAGATTTGTTCTTTACTGTCATTTTCCCTTTTTTTTTCTCTTTGAGGAAATGGGTCCAAAAAATTCCTTTGTTGCCTACATTGAAGACCACAGTGCCAATGGGACATTTGTTAATAGAGAGCTCGTTGGAAAAGGGAGGAGGCTTCCACTGACACACAACTCTGAAATTGCACTGTCTATACAGACCAATAAGGGTAAAATGTTCTTTAACTTAAGTAGATTTTTCATGTATTGACCAAGAGGTTATTTCTGCATTGATTTGAGTATGTTTCTTGGGAGCTGAGCTGCTTCATGAGCACAGCTCATTAATAGGTGTTTTAGTACTCATAAAAATTATCCATGCCCTTGTCAACCCTAGGGAAAAAAAAACCTGAAAAAGAAAACTTAAAATCTGCATCAGATAGAACCTTACTACAGTAGAAACTTTTATAGTTGTTTTCCTATTTTTGAAACACTTTTGCATTTCAGTAGCTGTGCATATGATGATAGGAGCAGGGAAAACAGACTATTCAAGCAAAGTTGAAAAAACACCCCAGATACCTAACCAGATGCTGCACAATAAATAGAAAATCCTCTTAAAAATAAACAGGGCTGGACTTTTGTTTCTTTTTCTTTGATTTTCCACTAAGATCCTGTCTTCTTGATTATTACTTCTCTTTGATCTTTGCTGGTACATTGAAATTTTCGCTCCTTTTGTCCTTAAATGTAGTTCATTAGTTAAAGACTGTTGTGAATTTCATCCCAAAATGTAATTTTTCAGCAGTAAGATCACCTTGCTAACCCATAGCTGGTATAATTTATAGCATATATTTAGTTTTTCCTCTAGCTGGCAGTATTTTCTCAGTTATATTGTTGATGATAAAAGTTCACAAAACCTAGATGTTTGTCATAATAAAAATTTTAAACTTAATAATAGGAAAATTATCTCCACTTTTCTTCCCAGTGTTTGTATTTTCTGATCTTACCGTAGATGATCAGATGATGTTTCCTAAAGAATTCAGAGAGAAATACATCATGTCAAAGACTTTGGGAAGGTAAACATCTTTCTCCCCTCAGTAGAAAGGGTTAACTCCATTATCATTATCAGTATCTTGTGCTGGAATTATTACCAGTATTAACTGAGCTGCTGTTTTAAAAGAAAAAAGAAAAAAAAAATGATAACATGTAAATAAACATGTTCTTTACAACAGTTTAAACAGGAATTTTGGCTTTGTCTCTCTAATTGGCTTGGGGTTTGTAATCTATCACCAAGTGCAAAAAACAGGTTTTGTTTTGTTTTGGTTGGGTTTTTTTTTCTGTAGAAGAGAATGAAGTCTGTAAATTCTTAATGAGTTTTTAAAGTTTGTATATTAATTTACTCAGTTATTGGAAATGGAAAAAAGCTTTATGCCAGAATACAGCTTACTACAAGATCACTATTGAGGCCCTCAGATGAAAAGGAAAATAACTATCCAAGAAAAAGGAGAGAGAAGCTATTTAAATGGGGGCTATTTTTTTCTCCTTTGGAAGCAGTTGGTCAGTGAAGAATTTGGAGGTGAATAATTAAGTAGAAACAAATCTGAGTGGAAAATAGAAGAATTTCTTTCTGTGATAGAATTGCTATTTAGTAAAAATACAAACATTGTCTTATCTGTTCCTCAGATTTGTGCAGTCTAGTGTTAAGAGAACACTTCCTAAGTTCTCTTCTAAATGCCTTTGCATGAAGGAAATGCTGACAGACCTTGTTCATCCTATCTACCAATACTTTTGGTACAGAGTAGCTGCTCTGCATATTGAATGCAGATTGAATGAATGGCCCTTGACAACACTTGCTATTTAAATAGACTTTCTAACTCCTGAATGTTTCCTGAGAAGTACTATAGACTTTCAAATTGTTGAGTACTTCCTCAGAACAGGCAATGTTGCCTTATTCAGAAAGTAGAAATCAGCCAGCTTCAAGTTATGCTTTCATTTTCAATCTTGTTCCACGGATTTTTGACAGAGCTGTGCTCTTGTTTCAGTGGTGCCTGTGGAGAAGTCAAACTGGCATTTGAGAAGAGCACCTGTAACAAAGTTGCAGTGAAAATCATCAATAAACGGAAGTTTGTGGCAAGTAGCCTGGGAGAGGCAGTAAGTATTTTTGTTTGTCTCTGTCTTGGCCACCTTGCAGTGCTCCTGGAATATTTGCTAACTTCTCTGACTCCTCAGCTGTTCAAATGAGGATTTTCTTACATCTTATCTTCTGTGTTTAATTTCAAAATGTTTTTTGATCTTGTATGATGTCCAGACTTCTGTAGGAAACGCTCGTTTTTATTCCTTGACCACATTCCCATTAACCCCTGTTAATGAGATGTATACAAGGGGTGGGGTGGAGTCTTGTAGGGATTGGTTTATGTCCTAAAATGCATCAGATAGAAACATCATAACCAGCAGAGTCTTAACCAAAAATGTACCAACTAAGCTAATATTGTTGAATGCTTCATCATAATAGATTTTAAGAAAATCGTATGAAGCCTTTTGGGAAGGGCTTTTCCTGTGTCCAATGGCAGAAGCCAGAATTTGGAGAAGAACAACGACAACTGGCTCAAGATGCTGTTGTGAATTATAATTACTAATGCATACCATTCTACAAAACAGACACAGGAGTATATCTGGAATGTTGTGTGTGAGTTGTGTGTTCCAAGATGATTGATTTGGATTGGCAGAAAAGCAAAAAAAACCCTGCTGAGTTGATTTCATTAGTTGAGCCTAAGCCACAGATTATAGAATCTGGTTATATTATCTTGCAAAATAGGAGGGAGTATCATGTAATTATAGGTTGGCCCATATGCAAAGCATCTTGGAGGGAGAAAAGCTGTTCAAATACAATACAAGTAGAGAAGCAAAAAGAATTTCATTGTTTTTTAATTTGAAAATTAGTTGGGGATTTCTAACCTACAGTGAAATTACATGTCTTGCTCCAGATAGTGACAGCACTCTGTTTATTTAATTCACTGAGGGCACCTGATCATTTTATGGAAAAAAATCGTATGTTATGGTCACTTACAGTAGCAAAAGGCATGAAATGATGTTTTTTCTGGTACTGTCTCTTATTTCTCATATGTCTTATTCCAGAACAGCTCTGTCTTACCCAATATGGTATTTGATTCTTTTAATAGAACCCAGCTTTAAACATCAATACAGAAATAGAAATTTTGAAGAAAATAGATCATGTGAGTGTTACTGTACATTTTTATTATTTTTTGCTCTCTCCTGTATGTACTTGTTTAGTTTACTGACCTTAGTGTAGTAACCAAAGAGCAATTTTATCCATTTAGAAATGTGTTAAAGAAGGTACATAATTTTCCTTGTAAATTTTTGAACGGGTCTTTTTTTCTTATTTTAAGTATATTATATCCTAGCAGATTTGAGATTTTAAAGCATTGGATAACAGAAATGTAAATTTGAGCAGAAACATTACAGGAGAAGTTTTAGCCTGAGCCACTGTTGCAAAAATTTATCTTTGATGCAAGGCTTTGTAAATGCTGCAAAATAACTGAATATAAGGACTAGTTTCACTGTCAATTTCTTGAATTTGTATCCCCTCTTTCCTCTGCATGTAAAACAGATAAAATGTTGTGGTCTGGGGTGCTTGCAAGTCACTTGTGTTAAGTGTTAGTTTAAGTGACTGGTTTGAAATACTGAAATAAGAACATTAGGATTAATTTTTCTATTTTGTATGTCTCTGTGTTCCCTTTTCTGTTAGCCTTGCTTAATCAAGATTAAAAATTTCTTTGAAGCAGAGGATTACTACATAGTTTTGGAACTGTAAGTAACCTGTTTGAAAGTAAATGCATAAAATGAAATGGTTTTTTCATAGCCACAATGAACTGTGGAGGTTTTGCTTGTTTTATTTTGTTTTCCTTTTGCTGGCCTCCACTGTTCTCTGAAACCTTTGTAAGATTAGGAGCTAGGATAACCAGGAGAAACTATCCTTCTGTGCTTTGTAGGCACTCAGGGCCTGGATATTGTTTGCTCTGCTGCTGTTGTGGATTGCTGCTATTTATTTTGATTTTTGAGCTCATAACAGGGAGCTGATCAAAAATCATGTAACAACTCCCAGTGAAGACTCAAGAGATTGATCTTAGCCATGCAAGTGCTGTGTTTAGGATGTTGCTCACTCATTTTCAGAAGTATATTCTTTCTCTGTAGCCACTATAACCAAATGTTTTGGTCTTAGTCTTGTCTAATAAGATGAATCTTTTGGAATTTATATGTTGGCTTGTTAACCTGCATTTGCTTTAGGATGGAAGGAGGAGAATTGTATGACAGAGTGTCAAGGCCAATCAAGATGAAAGAAGATATCTGCAAGTTGTACTTTTATCAGATGCTGCTGGCAGTAAAGGTACATAATCATGAATTCTACCAAAAAAAGTCAGTAAGATGAGTTTTTCTGTCACTGAAACCCATGCAAGCAATCAGTACAGTGTTCTTAGCAAGTTGGTTTAACAAGAGAGAGACAGAAAAGCAGAATTCCTACAAAGGTGACACAGAACTTGGGTCTGCACACTGTGCTTGCATTGAGATTTGATATTGGAAGCATAATTTATAAGATGTTTTTCTGTTTCTTTGTGATGGTGTTTTGGTGCAGAATTTTTTGTTTTGTTTATTTTGTTTTGTTTTCATTTTACCTTGCTTTTTTAAGGGAGAGTCACATGTTAGGGAGCTTTGAATGTATGCCCACCTCTTACACAGCCATTTCAGTTATCCTGCCATTGCCATGAGAAAAAATGGAAAGCTTACAATATAAAACAAGTTAATAGTCTGTTTTTCCTTAATTGCCCATCTGTATGTATTTAGTATCTTCATGACAATGGAATTATACACCGAGATCTAAAGCCAGAAAATGTGCTACTTTCATCTTCTGAAGAGACATGTCTTATAAAGGTAAGAAAACTAACAATTCTTGTTAATGGAGAGATTTGGGAGTGTTCCTTCACATTCTTCTTGATATTTCATTAAACATAGCCAAGAAGATATTATGGAATTAATCATACAAACAATGAAGTAACTTAAAATATAGACTTTTTTTTCATAATTCTAATTTTATTTTTATGGATATTTCAACCCATATACTGCATATGTATTTTCAAATGCCAATGTATTTTTCCCCCAATAAAATCTACATTCTTAAATTACAGACAGCATTCCCACAAATATCCAGGCTGTATGGTGACAGGGATTTTTCTGTTGTTTTGGTTTTTGTGAGGGGTTATTAGGGTTGTGGATTTTCTTTTGAGTTGTTTTGTTTGTTTTTTTTCCAGAGAAAGCATTGAATATATTTGCATGCTAAAATGCTTATTTTTCAAGTAAACTCTTCTAATAGGCTACAATACCTTTATTCTGTGGTTGTCCATTTATATCCAAATCTGAAAGTACTTTTTGCCAGCGTAAAATGTAATCCTTTGTCATATTTCTGCCTCTTCCTCCTCTCCCATTCTCACTTAATAATGTTTGGGGTGACTTCTGCTCATAGTCATGTACTGGAACTGGCTTGGAAGGAAGAAACTTAGCTCTACTTCCTGATGTATGTCTACAATATGATGTGTTCTAGTACAGTCCATCCTAATATGTAATGTGGTGTTACCATTTTTAAATACGAGATTACAGATTTTGGACAATCCAAGATTCTTGGAGAAGCTTCTCTTATGAAAACATTATGTGGTACTCCCATGTATCTTGCTCCTGAGGTTCTAAATTCACTTGGGACTGCTGGATACAGCCGAGCTGTGGACTGCTGGAGTTTAGGAGTTATTCTTTTTGTATGGTAAGATATTGTGTAGATGTACCTTCACTGGGCAGTCTTTGACATACATGGCTTGAGACTTGGCAACTTCAGTGTCTATACAAGGAAGTGAAAGTGTGTTTAAAACTCTACACCTATAAAAACACTGTGATAGCAAATGCCTTAAAATGTGTGATTTCAGTGTTTCGTTTGCTATGACAAATTCTGAGTTGTTTAACTTGTTTTCTTTTATACAGCTTGTGTGGATATCCACCATTCAATGAGCAAAATACTCAACTCTCTCTGAAAGATCAAATCACTCATGGAAAATACACATTCATCCCAAAAGAATGGAAGCATGTGTCAGACATGGGTATGACTCCAGCACAGTGGGTAGTAAAATATCTATCTCTTTTCTTGTAGTTTTTGTTCTCCTTTTTTCTCCTTTCAGCTGCATGGCACATTTTGTGTTTATGTGTTTAGTTTTTAAATTAATATATTAAAACCTAATATATTAAAATATTTTTTAAGTTCATTGTTAAAGCATTAGAAAGAGCACATACTTTATTATTGAAAAGATTTCTTAGTAGTATTTAGCATAATTAACCACACAAGTATAGAGTTTGTGGGCACATAAATCTATTTCTCCTCTTTTCACTTTTTCTTCTGACTTTATCAAGCGGGTCTACAGACTTTGCCTAAAGATTCTTCAAGTGTTGAACCAAAACCACCAGGAGTTAGAATTCCAAAAACAAACATTCCAAGAGAGTCCTTCCATGGTGCTAGTCTTGGGAAAGTGTCAGTCACATTTGAGGTATCATCTATTATGTTTGGCCCATTAAGTGAAGTAGTCTGTGAAACAGTTTTTGCATAACAAACTAAAATGATAATGACTGTCTGTGTGCTTTAGTTTTTCAGGACATTTTTATGCACAAAATAATTGTAGTATTTACCTTGGATATTTCTTTGTACGTGCAGAGGAGTTTCTAATAAACAATGCAGTCATTCTTTGTCTAATAAACTTATCAAATATAACTCTTTCCTGAATAGTTTGAAGCTTATTCAATAATAAGTCAGACATTCATGAGAATGTACAATCTTAACATAATTTCCATAGTCCTACTGGTATGTATTCAGAATAATATGATCAAATGGAAAGTAAATCTTGCTGAAATTCTTTTATGGGAGATTTGGAGTAATAAAATACAACATAAATGCCATATTTTTCCCAGTGTCTTCTAAGCAGCCTCCTAAGAAGATGAGAGTTTATGTTCAGCATACATGTGTATGTCCTGTCTCTTCTTTCCCACTTTCCCAGATGGATAATCTGCTTTCCAAGACACTGCAAACCAGGATAAATTAAGCTGTCTTTGCTTTTCCACAGTAATACCAAAGCATTTAGTGAAGTGCTGAGCCTCCTTTGCATGCTCAGAACATAAATTGTCTACATGCTAAATATATCTAGGGTAATTCTGGTATGATGAGAAGTGTTGAGTCATGTGCATATGAAGGAAACATGGTTGCAGTGTGCAGCCCTTTCCGTGCACAGAAAAAAGAAAAGTGACCTGCCCAGCCTGTACTTTTGTGCATTGTTCTGAAGGGGTATAAGGCACATTGTCACAACCAGTTTAGGTGTAGGCTTATTTCAGGTAATGAATGGATTGATCATATGCCAACCAGCTCATTTTGTTATCTTAGCTCTGGATCTTGTGAAGAAGCTGTTAGTAGTGGATCCAAGCAAACGTCTTACCACAGAGGAAGCCTTAGAGCATCCTTGGCTTCAGGTAGGAATTGAATTTTAACTGAAAGCTGAGTTGTTCAGGGGTGTAACTTGTTGATGTCTTGTGTTTTCAAAGATGTGTTTTCTCCCTGTAGAGAGACTGCAAAAGCAGCATGGAGTAGTCTCCTGAATACCTTCTTTCAGTACAATAAGCAGCTTCTGCATCCTTTCTGAGACACCTCTTCCCAAAACCCTTTCACATGTGAGGATCAAGATGTGTTTTTTAGAGCCCAAGCCTGACTGTGGTTCTGGTAGGATGGACCTCTCCTTTCAAGCATTGTAACAGAGCCCCATTTCCTCAGATGTTTGTGTGGGCAGGCAGTGCAGAGTTTGTTTCTGGCAAGCATCCAATACTACTTTGTTTTTACTCTGCTGTGTAGGAATAAATGTCCCTGGTTTGGGAACCCTCTGAGTAGGAAGCGATGGTTTCCCTGCCTCCTGTTACAGTCTAATTAGATTTGAGAGGGATAGTCTTTAGGTGGTCTTTTCTTACTTTTGGCAGAGGTCTCCACTGAACCTATGAGCTCTCTTGAATATTTTTGCTTGAAGAGGCTGAAAAATGTTACCCAGCCTACATCTGAGCCATGCAACAGGTTCTGTTTTTTTACACAAAGCACAATGCTATTCCTGTTCCCCCACTGGGACTGGGAACAGGTAAAGAGCATAAGAAATGGGGGAAGCAAGGGAGTATCCCTCAGTGCTCAACAGCTGATAGTGTTCTGAGACAAAAAACATGTGTGGATGACTCTTTTTAAAGTGATTAACTTGTCTTGATTATGCTCCTGGGCATCAGGAAACATTTCCTGGCATTCATGGATTTTACTTACTGTAGTTTTGCATGTAACATCTACAGTGAGTTAATCAGATATAGATTCCTACATTTAAACTATAAATCTGAGCAGAAAAAGTTCTTCAGAAACCATGCAACACTGATTTTAAAAATGGCTGGTATGTATGGAAGGGGAAATAGATGACTGATTTAGACAAGCTAAGAATTTAAAATATTTCAGTATATAAACTCAAGTTGTTATTAACTTGATTGTATATTCCATGTAAGGGCATCTCTTAATTTTAATTGTGAAGATAGGACAGAAGTTTCCAGAAAACACCATACCATAAATCCAGATTTGTGTAGCTTTTAAAATCTAGCATTCAGCTGCTGTTCTTTGAACTGTTTTCCTTCAGGGGCTGTTATTAAGAGTGTCAGGTGTTTATAGATGATGTAGACTGCCTGCTTGGAAGGCCAGCCTGCTCAGTTCTAGGTATCACACATGTTGAATGCCACCAAAAGAGCTCCTGAGTCCTGTTCCTGTGAGTAATGAGGAGTTACTGGCTCCTCTCTCCCTCTTGTCTTGTCTGGAAGTATCGACTTCACAAGTCAACACTAAAAAACACATTCTCTCTGACCAGCTGATGCCAGTTAGCCCTCTGATGATTTTGGGAACACTAGGGAATATTTCAGATACTAGAAGTAAGCATGTTCTGCAGATTTATTTAAACTAGTAGTGCTTTCAAATTAGTGTTTTCGAAACAAGTTGTTTACTCCATTCTTTGCTTAAATCTACAACTTTAAAACTTGTTGAGCTGTGTAAACCTAAGTACTGCTCAGTGCAAGTGTCTTACCTGTATTTAATTAATAAAACATTTCTTAAAGGCATATAAACAATTAATTGCTGTTTCTTCCTCTGAAATCTCCACTGAGGTATTTTGAATGGCACAAAATTAGTTTGCTTGCATGCTGAAGAAAAAACACAGGTCTTTGTTACATAAATGGAAAAATATTTCTTACCTTATCCATCAAATCAAATGTAGCCACAATCAAATCAGGTGACACTGGAAAAGAAAAACAAGTCAAAATTCTGCATAAAATTAAATGGATAATCAGGTCAAAGCCTTTTTGTAGCACTTAAGAATAGTTAAATAAAATAAAGGAGATACTGCAGTACTCCATTGCTTAGGAAAAGGACCCTCTCCACTCCCTTCACCTAAAAAAACTCACTTAAAACAGCTGAAATCCTTAGAAGCTCAATGATCTTTATTTCTAATAGTCTCTAGCAGTGAATATCCTAGTCACTGCTCTTTGAGTTTCCCAGTCTTTGCTTTTCCCTTAAGTATTCTATAAACTACTTAGATGCTGTTTGTTTTGGGTTTTTTTTGCAGGATGAGGATATGAAAACTACATTTCAACAGCTACTTGCTCAGACATGTACCAATATGAATCCACCAGAAACATCAAATATGGTATGTACAGTAGATATTAGAGGATTAATAATTGATGTACAGAGAAAGTAAATTTTGAAGTAATCTTTAATAAGAAAATCAGTTAATTTTGAGACTTTAGAGAAATGTACCCTTGGGCTTTATGTGGCAGCCTGTTGTTAGGTTAGTTCTACTTCCTGAAGAGCAGCAATGGATTTCCATGCTTTGTCAACACTTTGTTTACATGTATAGAAACACTTGCCTAGGCTTTAAAGGATTATTCCTATATTTACAATAAAATGGTTGAATGTATGTTTGTTTTTTTTAATGGATTCAAGTCACTAATGTGACTAATGTAACTTACTAATGTAAACTCTTGTCAGGTTAGGACAGCATTGTGCCATTCATCACCAAATGCTAATTAGGAAAACTGAACAGTAGCTGTTTCAAGCTGGGAGCAATGTCTTACATGAGAACCGGCAAATATAATTAGATGGATCTTGGGAGAGAAACAGGGGTTAGTCATGCTGCTTTTTTGGTCACACTGTCCAACACCTCTAGTTGTGGAGCAAGCAGAAGAGTCAGGCTCTGCCTCACCTGGTTTCCTGGAGCCATCCTCCTGTGTTTTTCTTCCAGCAAACCACGAGAAAGCGTCTCCATGAAAATGAGGATGAATATGGCTCTGCTAAACGTGCTGTTCCTTCTACATCATTCCAGAAAATGAGGTGAAAAGGAGGAGAAGATGACTTTGTTGATGACAGCTTTTTTATGGGAAGCAGAATTTTTTATTAAGAAAAATCTTAATAATGGAATAAACTGTTGATGATGCAATTTCTGAATAAAAATAACTTTGTAAGGCTGAAGTGACTGCTGTGCATGCATGAGAATCTGCACAACTAGTCATGTTCTAGTCCATCCATCTCTCTGACTCAAGGAAAGTATCAAAAAAAGCTCCTGAACTAAGTTACTAACACTTTTTTTGGCTGGCTTCATCCCCACCTACCTTCTCTGTTTCTTCTTTTCCAATTTCTAGGTTAGGCATGGAAATAATGCTTAGTCCTAACAGACTAAGAAGGAATACTAAACTTGCTGAGCTTTTGCCTGAGACAGAGCATTACCTGACACAATGCTGCCCACAGACTTCTGAGGACACTTAGATTACTCAGTTCATATACAAGACTTCTGATGGAGCTTGAGGTGCTCTGGGCTTCAGGTAAAGCTCCACAGTAAATGCTGAACTCGCAGCATTGTGCACTGGGATGGGGCTGATTGACTTCCAAAGCAACCATTACCATCTGCATGGTGTGTTTAACGTGTGTACTATGTTTATTTCCCAGAGGAACATGTGTACTATGTTTATTTCCCAGAGGAGGGATGAGTAAGAGGATAACAAGAGATGAAATGAACACGTATAAATTCCTATCAGGAAAGAGCTAGGAATTGAACTGAGAGAGAAAAACTAGCTTGCCTGTTAGGTGAAAATTTTGAACTGTGTGCCTCTTACTCTAAAGGATTATTAATTTCATCGCTGACTGAAAGAACAGTTTAGTAACTCTGTTCTCCAACATGCATCTTCTGGTTAAAGGCATCTACTCTAAGTTGATTTGCAAGGAAAAAAACCTAATGTGTTATGGAATAAACCCATATCAGGTAGGAATTAAGATATTAATGAGATGTATTTCCTCTATGTACCCATTGCAGAGATCTTGTGTGTTTTGATATATTTGATATGAACCAATGTTAATGATAAAGTGCTGATTCTTGTACACTGATATCTTTCTTAATGGATTGTATGGAGAAACATCCATGGGATGGAAAAAATACCACTGGTTCCAGTCCACTCCAGATACACTGGGGTGCTAGAACAAAGGTGTGTCTGTCCTTGGAGATGTGCCATTTTGGTGCAAATCTGTCACTAGCACATCCTCAGGGAGTTTACTGTAGCTCATTTGAAGTAGAAGGGGAATGCTCAGCTGCCATTTGCTACATAAAAGAATCAAAGGATGCAGTATATTTGGGCCAGATTTGTGTCCTGGTGTACTGCAAAAACTGATCCCTGTGGGCTTTGGTTACTGGTTACTTTTAAAAGACCTGCATCATTGCTGATGGGAATTCCCTAGTTTCTACTTACACTGTCAATTTGTTTTCAGATAGAAATATAAAACTGCTATAATTTATTCCTCCATCCCACAGTTATTAAATAATCGGTAGCTGCTTTGCTTGGGTCCTTTCCCTGGGTCTTGACTAAGACCTGCTTTCCAATGATGTCCTAAATTTGATCTCACTCATTTGATGGCAAACCTTTGGGCTGCTGGCCATGTGTTCATAGTTTGATTGCAGAAAGCTCTCTTATGTTTCAGACTCATTTTTTTTCTATAGAAGAGTAAGTTTCACTACGGTAAAGTGGCATCCCATTTTCACTTAGATAAGGACGTTTTTCTTTATCACTTATTATCTGCAGCAAGGAGAGTCTTCAGCATAATCCATTTTGCCTGTTCATTTCAAGAGGCAGTATTGGTCACAGCAGCTGGAATATTTGGGTTAACCAAAGTGCCGAGGCTCGCTGTGCCTGGCCAATGCGGTGTCATTAGTGACCAGCATCACCACCTGCGGTCCGACGTGGGCCCCGCTTACTCTCGAACTCAGGCTGCCGCTGCTTTTGGGCGACGCTCCCCCGCCCGTATGGCGACAGAGCGACGCCGGAGCTGTATCCTCCGTGGGGACCGAGCTCGTCCGTATTCTCGGAGAGGCGACCGCTGCTCCCGGCGGGACCGCAGAGGTGCGGCCGAGCGGCTGCCCCGGGCCCGGCTGGGGGAGCCCGGGCTGCAGCCGCAGGACGTCCGGCGCGGGCCCGGCGCCGTCGGGCGGGGGTGCCCGGGGTCCGGGCGGAGCCCAGCCCGGGGCGGGGCCGGGGCACTGCGGGTCCCACTCAGCCGGGCCCGGAACGTGGCGCCGGGGGCCGGAGCGGGATCGGCCTGGCGGGGGCGGCGGCGGCCCCGGCCCCCGCAGGAGAAGGAGGAGGAGGAGGAGCGCGATGGAGCAACAGGCGCCGCCGCCCCCGGCGGGGGCCGTGGCGGTGGGCCGGGCTCGGCGGGAGCAGGACGCGGAGCCTCCCCGGGTGAGTTGACGCCGGACGGGGCAGCGCTGGAGCGGGCGGGGAGGCGGGAAGGAGCGGCCGGGCCGGGGCGGCGGGGGGAAGCTGCGGGGCGCGGGCTGGCGGCTGTCCCGGCACGGAGCGGGAGGGAGCTCGGCGGGGGCCAGGCCCGGTGGCCCGAGGCGCGCTGAGGGGCCGGGCGGCGGTGGGGCAGCTCCTGCCCGGGCTCCGGGGACGCCAGGCCGAGCGCTCGCCTCCCTTCGCCGCGGGCACCTCGGGGTGCCGCGAGTGACCCCGCGGTCCGGGAGCCCCGGGGCGGGCGGGGGTCCCGCCGCAGTCCCGGCCGGCTCCTGCGCGGTGCGGGGCGGCGGAGGGCCCGGGCCTGGCTCCGGAACGGGGCTTGTGTGCCCCGAACGTGCTCGGCCGCCGCTAGCTGGAGCGGGACCCTCGCGAGCAGAGAGCTCGGATGTCGGCATGGGCATTGTGCTCGCTCTGGCGCCCCCGTAAACAAACTCCAATCTCGCTAAAATCTGCAAAGTTTGAGGGTGAGCCTGTCAGGTGTACACGGCAGCACTGCAGAGCTCCTCACGCTGCTTCAGTGGCACAGAAAGTTAGCAACTTGGTTATAAGGGCTTCGTTACTGACACAACTTAGCACCTGGAGACTGGATTCGGTCAGCGCGTCCCTGGTGACAGCAGATGGCACCGATGTGGCTCTGCCCGTGCCCTGGAGCACAGATCGGCCACCAGCGATGTGCTCTCAGCCCGGGCAGCAGCCTGCGCTCCCCGCCTTTGATGTTGCAGCCACAGGGACGCCCCTGGCTGTCGCCAGTGAACGGAGTTGAAATCCAGAGAGCTTGGTGCCTATGCCCCCTTGTCCTTCTTCTTCTTTTCTTGGAGTTGTTCATAATTTTAGTGTCTTTCCTTTTTCTTGGAGGTTTTCACAATCTTAGATAATATCTCTCCTGTGCTTTCATCCGGTGTGAAACAAGAGCTCTTCAGGTGCTAATGGAACCCTTTATAGGGTCTTTGAAAGTGGATATGTGACAAGTGGATAAATTCCTAAATGGATGAGTGGATATGCCTTGAATTTTGCCCTAACAGGTGTTCCTCGAGTGAGGTTACTGTTCATGCCTGGGTTTTGCTGAATTGCTGGTTCATCACTCCCTTGTTGCTGCCTCTTCTCCATCTGGTTTACAGACAGACCAGAGGGAAAGGTCTGTTTCCTTATTGATAGTTTGTGATGTTATGTATTTAGCATAAGTTACTGTCACTCTTTCTTTTCAGAATTAGGAATGCAAATTTTTCTTCTTGCCTCTTTTTGTTTTTTTTTTTTCCTTCTTCCTAATGCTTCAGTAAGTATCTTGAGCTATTTAGATAATGTAAAATATAAAAATTCTGCATATCACACAGTATATTTTTTGAAAATTATAAAGGATTTCTTTAAAAAATTGTGTTAACTATAGGCTTGCCACCCAAGACGTCATCTGTATAAGGCATCTTTATTTGCATTATGTAGCATTAAATAAGAAGAATTACATACAAACCAACAAGCTCAGCAGTGTAACATCGGTTTTTTGATAAAACATTTACTTTTGTGCCACATTGTTTTCTTTAGTTCTCTTGGAGCAGAATGTGGATTTGCTGTTATCTTTTCTCACTTGGAACTCACTGAGAATCTGTTCCTTGTGGTTTTCTGGATAGCAATATGCTGGTCAGTCACCTCTTCCAGTGTGTATGGGAAGTTCTTTTATTTAATGGATGTTCTTTGGGAGCAGTTGGGAGTCTTCTTAAAAAGGAAAAGACCAAAGAGGATTGTGTGTGTTTTAACTCCACCTGCATGGACAGCAGGGTTGAATCCTTATCACCTTCTGCCAGAGGAGACTTTTTCAGCAGTGAAGGAATTTTGTTGCCAAGTCTGATGTGAAGCAGATATTGTGGCAGCTTCTGTCTCACCTGACCTCTGTAGTAGGAGCTGATTTCTTCTGTCTTATGCTGGTTTGGAGAAGTAATGTTGAGAAGTTCATGCCATCCTCTACTTTATTAGAAATATATGAGCTTCTGACTCAGACTTTCTCACTAGATCCTCTTCTGCACTTTATTAGAACCTTATTTGTTCTGCTGCACTAAGAAACTTCTTTAGCATTGGTTTAGTACATGGAAGCACCTTCAGTAGCAAAATGTTAGGCAGCCCAAATCTGTGCATTACCATCACCTTCCACTGTATTAACAGGAGAGGAGCAGTGGTGTCTGGGAAGTGGGGATGACTTTCTAATGAGTACTTTTTGTGGGTTGGTACCATAATCATAATCTTTTTTTTATTTGTGGTTCAAGTGCCAGAGTGACTCAGTTTTACTGGTTTAGGGTTTCTCCTTTTACCTTATGGTATTTTGCTGCCTTACATAGTTCTCATGATGGCAGGAATTAAATAGTAACATATTCCACAAATTACCATCGTAGTTTCCTTTTTTTTCATGAGATTATTTAGCGTCACAGGGTATTAGAGGCAGAAACCACTTCACTTGGACCGAGAGGATGTCTCCTCATGGATTCTTCTTGTTGTAACAGACTCACAGTATGATTCTGGAAGGATCATTAACAGCTTTGTGTGTTCATTTGTTTGTGCATTATAAACTGCCAGAAAAGACAGCTGTTGTTGGACTTGTCTCACTGGTGCTCCTCGAGGTTGTGCTGGCTGCTTTGTGCCCTTGCAGAGGCCCCAGTGCTGAGGGCTCAGGAGCTCTTGGTGGTCCTGGGCATGCAGCTCCAGCTGAGCATGCATGGCTGAGCAGCAGAGTCCCTGTGCTCAGACAGAGGGGTGGGTGAGACGCCACTGCTGCCCCTGAGCCCTCCAGGGTGGGGCTGGCTGTGCCTTCCCACCAAGCAGTTATGGCCACAGCTGGTGAGGAATCTTTCTTGAAATATTTATCTTCTGAATTACTTAAGCTCATGGCTAGTTGTGATATTGCTTGTGGGAGCTGCAGTTGTTCACTCTGAATGTGATAAAAGCCTGGGAGATACATGACATTTGCTATTTTTCATTGTCCCTGATGCAGGTCAGTGACCAGGAAATACTCAGGGAGGGAGACAGCAGCCACCTTTAAAGGCACATGAAGAAGCTGCTGCCCTGGCACCTGGGCACTCATCAGCCCAGTTTCCTGCAGTACCTCCAAGCCTTCTGGTGACTAATTACCTTTCTCAAGATTTCATCTTTGTGTTTGGACACGTGCCTGTGTAATAGCTGCTGGATCTTCATATTCAGCTCTTGCCCTCAGGTCACACCAAACTGTCCATGTGATGAAGTTTATTGTCAGATGCTCAAAGATGTGTGAGTTATTGCACTGCTTGAACAAAGCAATGTGTTCAGAGCTAGTGTTAGCAAGAATACTATAGAAAAAACAACCTCACAGACAAAAGGAATAGAGGTTTTGGTTCTGTCTATAATAGACTGTAGCTCAGTCTACTACAGGACAAGAAACAGTACATTTACTGACACAAAGGAGATTTGGATATTAGGAAAAATATTTTAATGATTAAAATCCTGAAGCAGTGTGAGAAGATTGCCTGAGTAAAGCATGGAATCCCCTTCAATAGAGAAGTTTAGAAGAAGTTTGGACAAATACACAAACACTGTCAGAAAAGAATGGATATAGTAAGAAAAATAAGAAATCAGTAGTTTCTAATTTGATGCTTTTCTATTGTTTTTATTTGACTTAAGGAAATTTAAAAAAAAAAAGAAAAAAAAGAAAAGTCTATAGACCAATTGATCCTTGTGACAGGATGTCAGTTTGCAGCTTGCTTCCCTTTCCACCTTTAAAAATATGCCCCAGCTGGCTCTGGTAATGTATTTAAGCCCTGTGGTTGTTGTGTTGTGGTGACAATATGTGATATTCTTAAACCTTTTCAATATGCGGGACTAAAACTAGATGACACCAATCTTAATTATAGTAGTCTGAACCTTTAATGAATATTTTCAAGTATTTTGTATGTTACAATATGTATTGTATTGCCTGTTGCCAAATACTGCACAACTGCCAACTGCCTTGTGATCAGAGTTGGACTAAGATGTTCTTGCTGAGTTCTTGAGTATCCTTGGGAGAGCAGGGTTTGCATGACAGAAACAGTTACTGACTGCAAAGGAGTGGTTGGGGAAAACATGCTATGTAGAAAGTTAAATAAGGAGCAAGGGTGTACCACAATCAATGGAACTAGGACTTTCTACAGCTCACTTTAAATAATATCTTTTAATTGGAAGGCTTAATTTTTTTTTCTTTGTTATTTTGTATTACCTGAAGTTGTCAACGCGGGATGGTGGCTCTGCCAAGGATGACTGTTCTGTTATTAAAATAAATTGCATGTCTCACTTACTTCTGTGAGTGTATGTGGTTCTAAAAACTCCTTCTTCCCTTCCCAAATGTGAACAGTTTTTGCAGCTGCTTGTCGTGGGATGTAGAGGTTTGTGAGCAGAGGTTGTGGTGCAGGTTCTTTGGTTTGAAGAGATTTTACACATTTTTCCATTGTCTGTGTGTGTGCCTGTGCTTCTCTGTGATCTGCATATCAAACTTCAGATGTAGCAGCATCATCATATTCACAGCTGCCACCTGTTCTCTACCTGCTTAGTGCTGTAGAATCAAATAGCGTGGCTGAGGAGAAAAGCACTTCTGAGTGTATGGAGTGCAGCATTTGTAAACAGACTGCAGCTGCTCTTGTGTCTAGAAGACATCATTCATAGGGAATGATATGTTTTGCAAGACTCTTTCTGTTACTCCTCTACCCTCAAAAAGAGATTCAATAGATAAACAATTTACTTTTTTAAGAATCTGGTTCTGAATTCATAATTTGTTCTGCAGTGATGCTGCTGGCTTTAATTTCTGCTCTACAGTTTCTAATAGTTTAATCTCTTTTTTTTTTCCTGAGTATCATTTCTTAACACTAACATATAATTTCTCCCTTTCCCCCTCCCAGATTTCTTTCTGTGGATCAAAGTCCTTCAGAAGAAAAAGTCCTGACAGTCCCATGTTGAGCAAAGCTGAATTTGTTGAGAAGGTTCGCCAGAGCAACCAGGCTTGCCATGACGGCGATTTCCACACGGCAATCGTGCTGTACAACGAGGCCTTGGGAGTGGACCCCCAGAACTGCATTCTCTACAGCAACCGTTCTGCAGCCTACATGAAAATCCAGCAGTATGACAAGGCCTTGGATGATGCCATCAAAGCACGACTCCTGAATCCCAAATGGCCAAAGGTAAGGAGGTGTATTTGTCTTCTGGGGAAGGAGGAATTCCTCTGGGATTATTGGTTGCATATGTAACACCCAGTGTGAGTGTGTGTATTTCTGTACTAAAGTCTGGTTTTTCTAAAAGCTCCAGATAATAATATATTTTCTGTTTAAAAGTTGTTTGACTTGAATTACCTGTTGGGTATTAAACAGTTTTCTGTGTAAGCACACTGTTCCCCAATGGGAGTATGCTACTATTTTACTGTTTTAACACAGCATGGTTACAGGGTTGTGAAGACCAGACATCTGTTTTAATGTTTAATGTAGTCAGCATTCATCAGCATCCAGGAACATGTGGTTCCAAAACTTTGAGAGGTAGCATAGAGATTCTTATTAGTACATTAGAATGATAAGGCCTTTCAAAATACTATTCAAAGAGTGTTTGTGTGTAGTATATTTTGGACAAACATTTGAAGAAATATGTATCTTGGCATTCTCAGCAAGACCTGACTATGTAAGGAAACATTTGTAAAGAGTAAATGATCTTGGTTGCCTCTTCCTCCTGGGCTTGCTTCCCACCAGCTGCCATTGATTGCTCCAGTAGCTGCCTCGCCTTGGCTAGTCCAGGGCCGGCCCTTTGCATGCTAATAGATTTTAACAGCATCTGCTCCAGATTCCATTTCTCCTGTCAGTCCCTCAGGCATCCTTATGAGCCACTTTAGCTTAAGGTTTAAGAGCAGACTCATCACCCAGGTTCTTCTCCTCAGAAAGTTGAGCAGGTGGCAAGCATGGTACTCTGCACCAGCTGGGCTCCAAACTATTGAAGTTAAGTTGACTTTTATTTCAAAGCAGATCACTCTAAGTATTGTATTTTGATTTGCAGTTGTTTATTAGCCTCTAGAAAAGCTTTTTCATATACTTCCTTAAGATTTGAATTAGTCCACGTTAGAAGAAACTCCTGCTTTGTTGGGGAGATGATTTATAAACTTCTAAGTTGTGTTGTTGAGTGGTGTTTTTTTTTTTGAGACTTTTTTTTCCAGGTTGACCATATCAGTGAGTTTAAAAACATGAAGTAATTCTGTTTCCATTCTAGTTCTGCTATTAAATGTCCACCTGACCTTAAGCAGACTCTATTTCTTTGTTTATTCTTGTTTTACAAAAAGTCAGGAGTCACTTCTACAGAACATTTTGGGCCTCATTGGTGGAAAAAGTACTGGAAGACTTAAATTAAGTTGCTGTGATGACATAGCATCTGTTCTTGTTTTAATCCATCAGTGTGTAATGGATATCTTTCTCTGTGACACAAGATGTTTATATACTTCAAAAGTTGCTATCAGTTGGCAGTGGAAGAGTCAACATAGCTTTTGCAGGCATCCTGTCCTGAATAAAGCTCAGCCACAGTCACTGGTTGTGTCTTCCCTTTTATCTTCTCACAGTGGTATCTTTAGTTTGTCAGTGCATCACACACTTCCCTCTTTTCTCTCAAACCCTCATAATCCCATTTAGAACCTTGTCTCTGTTTTTTTTTAATCATCCCTCAGTATTTTGCTTCAGAGGCCTTTGCAATCAGAAGTCTTTGCAATCTTTTGTTTCCATGGTCCTTTTAAGACTTTGTATGCAGAAACAGATTTTTGATTTCACTTGGGCTGAAGGTACAGTAGTAAATATAAACATGGAATGAATTTCCCTTCGAGGCCTTTCATTAGCTGGATTGAAGGTCAAAAAGGTGTTGAGCAGAAATGATTTGTAGAGGCTGGAGTTTGACTGTGCTGCCTGCCTTCATTGGCACAGTTGTGATGGAGGTCTCATAAAATTGGCTTGGCTGGGAGTGTGGCTTGGCATTTACAAAGGAGCAGTGATGCTACTACAGTGACTGAAATAATGAAAACCCACAGCTGAGTGAATTATTTTTTTATCCTCTGTGTGTTCATTCCACTGGAGTTGTGCTGTTCACACCCTTCTACATAGCACTTCCCTTTCACTTTGAATTGTTGTTTCCACAAACCATCTGCAATGACTCCAGATTTTAGAAGAGAATGAAAAATTTTCCCAGAGTCTGTCTGTTACTGATTTGGCAGCTCCACAATGAGGTTGACTGTTGGCTTAAAACATTGAGGCTGTTTACTGCCCCTCTGTCTTCATTCTCTGTCCTGAATTGCTGTTAGTTTGGTGGGGACTGGTTGCTTCTAGTTTAGGCTAGATATTAGAAAAAAGTTCTTCACAGAAAGAGTGGTTCAGCACTGGAATGGGCTGCCCAGGGAGGTGGTTGAGTCACTGTCTCTGGAGGTTTTTAAAATAAGGCACTCAATGCCATGGTTTGGCTGGTAAGGTGATGTTAGGTTGCAGGTTGGATTCAATGATCTCTAAGATCTTTTCCAACCTAGTTTATTCTGTGATTCTGTTTTCCTCATTTTCAACGTTTACAATTTCTAAAATTGTGTATTTGTCTTTTTATTGCATATATAATCCTAATTTTAGCCAGAACAAGGAAAGGTGTACTTTGGGGAGTGAATTAACTTTAGTCTGGTGTGTTTTGAACAAGCATTTCAAAAATATCTGACACCAGAAGATAGGCAGTGGTGTTCAGAAGCTTAGAGGAGGTGCAGATGGTTGAGTGAGAGTTTGCAGTGTCCCTACACAGTGCAAGGATGTTTATTTCCTTGTGTGTGTGTATAACTCATCAGCCTGAGACAAAATGAGGGCTCTGTCTGAAATTGAAAACTTGTATATTTCAATGCCAACCTTTATTTACCAATTTATTTTTTTTAATACTTGACTTTTATTGATAGAACAGAATTGGGAAGATCGAAACTTCTGCATACAAAGTCTAAGTGAGTTTATTAATTAGCCAGAAGAGGGAGCTTAGTAGGGACAACTGGTATTTGGTTTGAAAGGCCTGAGTTTTAAATATAGAACATGACTTCCTTTCACTTAGGGAGTTGAAAAATTATTTTGAATGCAGTTTTTTTTGTGTTTTGAACTACTAAATATAGGTTTCTACATTTATTTTCCTCCTTTGAATATAAACTATTTCCTGGGTAGTTTGTTAATTCTTACTTTTTTGCTTCTGCTCCATTTAATGCTTGTTAACATCTGTTCAATACAATCAGTGGCTGAAAGTCATGCTCTTAAGACCCCTACCCCAAAATCTTCCTTTAAATTAATTAATTAATGTTGTGTAATGAGCAGGTACGTTTATACAATGCATATGTTTATCTATGCAGCTCAGGACATGAACAATGAGAAAGTGATTGCAGAGATAAACATCAGATCTCTTACAGACCACAATAACTTACTGTGTGTGGCTGAAACATGTTTATAACAACAGCCTGTTCATCAGCTTTGTTTGAGAGGGCTGGCTTGTGAGTTCTGCTATTTGAAAAATATTTTGTGTACATAGCTCTGGGAAATGCAAGGATAACAGAATATTTCAGGAATTAAACTGCATTTTGGAAATATCCAAGAGGCAAATCAGGTCGTTTTGTTCTTTGATTTCCCACTGAACAGTTTTCTTTGTTTTGCTGTTGATCATGCTCTAGAAAATTTTTGTTCTATTTCTCCTCACAGCTGCGCAGCCTTAGGCATGGTACATGAAAATGGAGGGATATATATATTATCTGACTCTGATACTTGAACAGTCTTTTCTTAGTTCTTGCTGATTTTGAGATATTTTTAAATCCTCACATTATTGAAAAAATGCTGTGGCTTAAATGGTTTAAATTTGGACCTAATTCTGTGCTAAAATGTAGATTTCACTACCCGATGAGTGCTGGCTTAGTGCTGTGACAGCTAACAAAAGGTACAAACAGCCTACTGCTACTGAACAATTAACTGGATTTTGGCATTGATTTATTCTCTTAATCTCTCAACAGAAAAGTTGTTCATTAACAGGAGATGAAATGACTTTGTCAGACTTGAATACATTTGGCTAATAGGAACATTCACAGCCTAAGACAGATGGAAGCAAGAATCACAAAGATGGATGTCTTTAGCACTCTGAGGGGTACCTTGATTTTATTTGATTTCTTTGTCCTGTGTGAGTAGAAGGATGCTGACTGTACCATTTAGTGTCACTGTGCTGTTTGAAGCCCCAGGGACTGGTGCTTGAGGAGCAGCATTCCCTGAGAAGCACAGTGGGTGCTGAATGAGAGGGAGCCAAGCTGGCAAACAGATTTGAAGATCAGGGTTCAGTAATAATCTCTGATTATTGCAACTGTTCAAGCCACTAGGCAGGGAAAAATGTTATTTCTTAAAACAGGACTGCCTTTCTGTATCAATCTTTTTGAGAGCTGAAACACCTTTTAGACAAAAGTTGGGTAGTCTGGAGAGTGTAGCTGATGTAAAAGGAATGCCCTGTGCATATGTAATTCAGAAGCAACTAGGAAGAATTACAGCACTTTTCATCAGGCACAAGTTTCTCTTATGATCTTTGTCTCCTCTAATTTAAAATGATTGTCTCAATTTAAAAATGTGGCTTAGTATCTCTAGTGGAGAAAATATATGAAAGAAGAGAAAGAAAGGGGAATTGTGAGCTTTTGTGAAATTGTGAAGCCTTTGGGTGTTTGCAGTGCAAGAGGGGTTTAGGTGTTGTCATCTCACTGTAGGGGAATTTGGCAGAATAGCTTGCACTGGTATTTTGTTAAGTGACTCCAGCTGTCAGCCATGTGACCAGGACTTTTACAAGAAAAAGGGACACTTGCATATCCACTTGCACTTCTCCTGACTGCTTTCCCATCTTTATAAACGAACCTTCACGTGCTCTAGCAATCCCTAACAACCTCAGAGTTTCTCAATGAATGACAAGCAGAGTGCTGAACCTTGGTGGCATGTAAAACTTTTGAGCAAAGAATGTGCCTTGACCACATAACTTTTTTCATGAGTAGACTTCTTGTTTTTCATTTGATGAGCAAGGAACTTTCCAGTCCTGTCCTTCAGCTTACAGTCTGTCTTTAATTTGAAGAAAGTTGCATTCCAGTTTTTCAGACATGAAACCATTTAACAGACTTTTTTCACTTTGCTAGAACTTGTGTTACGTTACCATGATATTTGTGTGATATTTTTTTCTGACTTTTTGTGTTGCAAAATCACAGTGTAGCTAAAGTTGGCTGGGACCCTTGGAAATGAATGCAGGGTCAGCTGGAGCAGGTTGTCCATGGCATTGTCTTTTGGGTTTTGAATATCTCCAAGGGTGGAGAGTCCACAGCCTCTCTGGGCAACATGTTCATGTGTTTGACCATTCTCACCAAAAAGCTTTCTGCTCCCTCCCTGCCTTTTTTTCTTTTTCCAATGAGATGTTTAAATAACGAGCATCATGTAGTATTTTGACAGCTTTATGGAGTTTAAGTTTTTCCCAACAGTCAGGTTCCCTGGAGAAGTATTCTCTGCACCAGAAGTGATGGTTATGGCATTGCTGGGGGAAAAATGCTGTGCAGACAAGTTGTATAGGTTCTCCTTTTCCTAAATTCTTAAAATTACAGAGCACTAGCAGTGCAACATGAGAGCAGGGGACAGGGACACCATGGACCAATGACACTATAGTTATGTCATCTTAAAAGAAAGTAAAATATGTATTCTCACATGTAGTGGTTGTCTGTCTTAGACAAGTACACAAGAAAAATTGCTTCTTTCTAAGAAATCAGCTTATTGCCTTAGAATTGGAAAAACTTACAGAGGTACTCGAGTCTCAGCATGCAACAAATCAGCACAAATTTTCCAAGCACTTACTCTAGGGTTTCATTATTCCATCCTTTGTTTTCTGGAACCCTTTTGTATATGGAATAAAGCAACTTAAAATTTTCTTTTATGGAATTAACTGCAGTTATTCTACTTAGTCTAAATGCTGTAATGTAAATTTCTTTCCTGGAAGGTACCCCACAATTCTCTTCCCACTGGAACCAGTTGTATTACTGTGCAGCAATGGTATAGTGGTTTTTTTTTCCTCATATATCTGAATATCCAAAGCACAAATACAGAAGTAATTCTGAGATGCAGAAGTGAGGATTGATCTGCAAGGGTGATGTTCAAGAAAACGTATCTTGTTACCTGCTCATTGAGATTCAAGCACATTACCACTGGATAGCATTTTAAGACATTTGGACTGCCTTCATTTATTTATACAATACTGGGGTTTGTACCCCATAGTGTCAAACTAAAACCTTAGTATGTGTTGTTACCTCTTTTTCTCACCTAGCCAAACCTGGAGGAATTAGTGGCCAGATGATCTTTCTGCTCAATTTTTAGTTCTTCAGTGGTTTGTTCCTTCCATTTTGTTATTCTTAAGAATGAGATATGTATTCCTTCTTTTGGCTCAGCACACAAGGATTGAGTTTCCTCATTTTGGAGATTAATTGCTCTGCTAGTATTACCACAGTAGTGACTCATTCTGAAGTTGTGGAATTGTGGAGGATTGGAGTGATCTGTGGAGAACTGAATGAAGCACATGAGAGGGCGCTCTGTGCTCAGGCGTTCAGCAGGGCCTGGGAACTCATTTCAACTCTATGCAGATATTCACAATTTTTAGATTTAAGTGGAATTTCGTTAATTTCTTTCCACAGTTGATGCTGTTCATGCTGCCCATTGTGTTTGTCTGCATCAGGCAGGAATGGCTGGCTGGGCAGTGCTGGCAGATCTGGCTCCTGAGGCTGCAGTGTCACTGATGCTTGGCAGCGGAAGGAGGGCAGCTGTTCTGAGCTGAGCTTTCTGAAATGGTTTGCTTTACACTCAGTTATCTATACACATTTGGGTTTCTTTGCATTTTAATTGTTTGCTCTAATTTTGTCACTCTAGTGTCTGTAAGCCCCTTATCCCCATCTATTTTTCCTTTTGCTACAATTACATTATTTGCTGCTTCGGTTAATCAAATCACCAACAACCGTGTCTCAGATGTTTTTGGTTTTGTTCTGCAGCAAAAAGTCCTGTTTTTCTTAGGGTTTGCAATCCTGGGTTTGTCCCAGCTCTCTGAGTTTATGCTGTAGTTCTGGTTGGCCAAGGACTAGAATTTGAGCAGCACAAAGGAGACTGCCTGAGAGGTTGTGGATTACAAGGAGTGCATCAAGCCCTCCTCTCCTTTGATAGCTGCCCATCGGTGGCTGAGTGACAATAAAGAACAGGAGGGGATTTGAGTGGATTCAGGGATGCTGTACGTGGTTTCTCTGTAATAGACAAGAATTCTCTTACAAACCTGCATTTCTTGTTTGGGTATGCAGGCTGGTACCTCATCACAGACCTGTAATCTCAAGCAGTCTCTGAGGAAATTAAATTAAATGGAGAGTTTGTGAGAGCAAGTAGACAGGAGAAAATACTAAAAAAGGAGAAAGCAGGAAATTGCCTTGACTAGCAAGTCAGTAGGAAGCACTCAAGGATACCATTTACACAGTGTGCTGCACTGTGCCAAGGGCAAGAAAACCCAAGCAATTAGCAGGGGCCTTGCTGAGAGCTCCCTGACAGCTGAAAATACATCCAGGGCTTAACATTCCATCTTCCTGGCCTTATAGTGCCAACAGGGGTTTGTTCAGGTCATTCCATCTCACTCCCTGTAGCCAAGTCAGATGTGAAGTGTCTGTGATCCTGTACAAGTAGGAGATGCAGCACAGGGATAATTGCTGCATTAAGCACAGGCATTTTCTGAGACAAGAGCATGATGACAGTTCAAACTAATGCAAACAGGGAAGAGGTTTGTGGCAATTATTTTTATTTCCATAAACCTGTTGTTCTCTGAGTCACTGCTCCATTTGTGTCTGAAGGCACTGAGGTCTGAACTGCTTGGACAAAGCAGGTGACATTTGTTTTGCCACAAGCATCTTTGTACATGATTTCTCTTAGTTTCAAAGAGGAAATTATAAAGCCCCTTCTGTTACATGGAACAATAGAAATAAATGACTGATAGTTCAGCTATTATCCACTAATAGAGAATTTACCCCTGAAGTTTAAAAGAAAGGTTGAACAATATTGTAATTTCTATAATGTAGTGAATAGTCACTCTAATTTCAATTTTATTTTCTGGTTTTATGTTACTTTTGAACTCTTCCTTTCTTCCCTTCACTCAGGAATGTCAAGTTTCTGTCCCATTCAGTCAAGTAACTGAATTTCTCTAGAAGTTATTCAAAGTCTATCATAGACACAAAATTTTTATGCTCTTTAGTGCAGTTATTTTTGTAATTTCTGATGACTTTACCAGAAGTTGGCAGTGGTATGCAAATTCCTATATTGCTTTTTTCATTCTAAAACAGTTGAGGAACCAGCTCATAGAAAAAATAGATCATATGAATATTGGTGTATATAAAAAAAAATGTATGTATAATAAAGGCATTTTTCTCAGTGTCCAGTATTTGAGACTATTCTCCCCAGGCAGTGTATCTGATGGCTTTTGTTAGTCTTTTCAGGTCAGAATTCTATGTGCTTGATAGGTCTGTAACTGAAAGCTATTCCTTTAGTTTTTCTTGTGTTAGAACTAATACAGTGTTCACTTCCCCTGGTGGAAAACTTATTTTTTATTTAGACAAGTGTTAAATTCATGGTTTTATGATTCATTTTTAATGAACTTCTTCAAAGATGTATACCAAGCCCTAGATATTCTGGATGCTAACAAAGGGAGAATGTACTTGGATGAAACATTTGTTAAGAGAAACTTGTCTCATATGGGAAGTGGAAAGAAACTTTCTTGAAATGCTGCATTAAGTGGGCACTTCAGGCATAATTTTCCAACTTTTTCAGAGTGAAAAAGGAGGTTTAATTTTTGCCATGGGTTATGTAATCCATATTTTACTCCTTGTGGCTATCTGCTTGCAAGCTTTTGTCCTTCACAAATAAAACACAAAAAGCAGTGCGAGACATAGCAGAAAGGGGAATGTGAATTATACAAAACCAACCATTAAAAATGTAATGATAATTTAATAATCACTAATTTACACAATTAAAGGTGATTTTATAAACCCACATCCTCACAAGTACTAGGAGCCATGTGTCACAGAATCACAGAATCATACATAGCCTTCTTCTGCCTCCTTGAGAGCTCTGTTCCCTTCAGCTGATAGAAGGTGTTGGCTCTTCCATGGGAATTGCTGTGCTGAGACTGAAGGGCCACAAATGGAGTTCAAGCTCTGGTGGGTATGAGATATTTAAGGAAAGAGGAATTGTTTAGTTCCTAACTAAACCTATATCCCTAACTGGGATTATTTTCCTGACAAACATGTCAGAGATCCAGAGGCTTTCTGTCCTCGAGGTTACATTTTAGCTGCTGTATCTTCATTATCACTGATGGATTTCTCAAGAACTGGATTTCTGAGCCCATTTGTCCTGTGAAGCCATAGCATCTAGTGGAACTCAGTTTCATAATTTTTTTTAAATGTGTGAAAAAGCTGCTAAAAGGTGGTTTTATTTCTGTTACCATGGTAACATTCAGTTCTGTGTTTGCTGGACAGCTCCCCCGTGAGTTGGGCAGAGCAGGGTTGGGTCCTGCCTCACTCTCTTGGACTTTTGTAATAACTCAGGATAGGAATTCTGGACACATTTTCTTATTTTTACTTTCTTTTTATTTTTTTTCCTTGCACTGTAATTCATTCTTAATTGGTCCGTAATACAAAATAATGGTTTTCCCTTGCTTTTCCTTTTCCAGATGAGTAGGAACTGGAAAACAAGCTAATATCAGATTTTGTTTTAAGTGTAACCCTTAGCCCCCCTCAGTTATCACACAGGAATATCTGTAAACTTCTTGATTAGCTTTTGATTTTCATAGCTTAGACATCTTTCTTTTGGCCCTAATAGCTCTCCTGCAGTGAGCAGTGTTACTGGAGGTTTGTAATCACTAAGAGTGATTAATTTTAATGACAGTTGCCCTGAATCCTCTCCCATGCCTTTAGAGATACATGTCAAGCTTCAAGGCCTCTTACTCATTTAAATCTTTGCTGGGAACACATAGTAGTAGTCTCACTCTGGAGAATTCAGATGTGCAATGTGCTCATGTTTATTTTATGGTGATACATCTCATTCAGTTGCCATTGTTACCAGGCTGTGCAAGGAAATTACTTTTTATCATGAGTAGGGTGGATAGGAAATACATGCAACTGTATTTCAGGGAGTAAATTTTTCATGCTTATAGCCCATGGGTACTAAATAAAAAATGTCAGCTTCTTGGATTTGCTTGCACTCTGAAAGTGTGCTGAGAAATAATGGCTTCTGTGACTGTTTGGGAAAGGACAGCTACAGCACTGAGCCCTCCTAGGCTTAAAGCAGAAAATATGTGCACTTAACTCAGATGGAAATGTTTGGTATTGCAAGGTACAGTTACTGAGGCTTTGGAAAGCTGTAACAGAATAGGGAATGCAGCAGAAAAGGAATGTGGATAAGAGGAGTGTGTATTGTAAACGTAGCTTTTAAAAAAGCCTAAATTAGTGTTCCAACAAATAAAAAAGGAATCGGTTGCCTGTATGATTTTGTGCCCTCCCACATTGGTTCTGCTTCATCTCACCCTTGGGCTGCAGTGAGTGAGGATACTGATCCTGGAGTCTGCAGAGGGAGCAGCAGCGAGCATTGAGCTCTTAGTTAATGATCCAAACCAGCAACTCACTCCTGGCTCAGGCACATCCATTGTCTCTCGTGCTCTCACACAATTTCTCCTCCCAAATACTAATGGTTTTGTTCTTTTTCTGTGTCCCCACACAAAATTGTGTTTATACTAAACAGAAAAAAACCAAAACCAAACCAAAAACAAACCCACAGAAATGCAATTTTTTATTGTTTGTAATTTAGAGTGCTCAGTACTGTTAAGTACAGTGATAAATCATATCTGGAACTATAAATATTTTTATGCATTTGTAAATACTGTGCACATTGTGTTGGGTTTGGTTGGTGCTTAATAAAAACAGGAAAATTTTAAATTTGTATGAAAATAACCATCTGTATTTCACTAATTAAAATTTTACTGCAGCTCCTGTGAATTCATGTTTTATAAAATCACACTGTAGAACAGAAAGAAACAACTTGAGCGTAGCAGATCTACAACTCTCCATTCTGTTAATCTGAGACTGTTTTGCTGGGAAGGTAAATGCAGTGAGCTCACTGGTCTTTCAAAGGCTGAGGCCTCTGAAGGGCTTTTGTGTATATTTAACTGCATTTTTTTGCTTTCTATCACAGTAAAGAAAGTGGTATTTACATTTTACTTTAGGCAACTCTTTGAATCTCTGTAGTGCTACAAACCCCCAAAATTGTAGCACTACAACATAAAGAAAGCTAGTTACTTGAAATAACTTATTTCCCTTACTTTGGGGTTGCCCCAGTCCCCTGGGCTCTGAAGTGAGCAGTAGCATTGTTCAAATATTCACACTTTCAATATTGTGTAGCCTTCAGGTTCAGCCTGAGATTGTATTTGAGGAACTGGCTCTGAAGGTGAGGAACTCACTCTCGTGTGGGAGCTTCATCTACTGATTTTTGGTGAGGTGGTAATAATAAAGGTGGAGAAACACATGTCCTGACTGGGACATGTGCTGAGATCTGTTCCTTCATGCAGTTTGCTGGCTGTAATGTTTGAGGAGCATGTGAAAAATGTGTTCAGGTGCCTAATATTCCATGGCTAAAGCATCGTTGGGGGCATCTTAGAGCTACAGAAAGTGACAGCATTCAAGACAATGCCAATGAACTTTAAGCAGCTGTAGGCTTACCTGTAGTCTGCTTTCCAAATAGGTTTCAGTTATGTTATTCAAGATATTACATCTTATAACATCTTGTAACATCTTATTCAAAATATTCTGAAAAGTAAAGATCAAGTATTTTCAACTTTAGTTTTTTGATATTGCTAGAACTGGGTGAACTGGGGAACTGGCTGATGCATTTCAAGGGATTAATCAAGATAATTTTTGAGTTAATTTGATAGGACATGATTATAAGTTTAGCTCTGAAATAAGAAGATTCCTCTTTTTACATAACTAAATAGTAGTTGATGCTGAAAAACTCATACTTAGAACACTGACACTTTTCTGAAAGATAAGTATGCTAAATAAAACTGACCTTGATTTTGAAAGGAGCAAGGGTAATTGCTAATAGAGAAGATGATGAATTAAGATTATTGCCTATTGAGCTGGTACTGGCACCACCCACAGCTGTCACAGTGGTAGCCAAGCTTCAGGAAAGGAGAACACCTCTTCAGGCAGGTGGAGAAGGTGGGTGGACACAGCTATTAGAGGATAGCCTTGATAGCCCCCTCCATTCTGCTGTAGCCATTCCAAGAGGATAATTAATCATGCTGGGCTGTGTCTCAGTCTAGAGTTGATGCACTGCATTCTAATTAAACTCATTAGTGCTCCATCTCTATGATCACAGGATAACTTTTCTTTAAAGCTTCTATAAAGACTCTTGTCAGGAATAACTTGCCATGAAAACAGACACAGAACTGAAATTCAGGAACATAAATTTCCTTGCACTGCTGTTACAAGGGAGGAAGGACCAGAAATATTCAGGATTCCCTGAGTCAAAACAAACTGCCTTGTAACAGTAAGAGTAGGAGTGCCAGAGTGAGTCTTCCTTCTTTTTTTAAATCTGATTTATTTATCTGACCTTAATTCTAAGGTCTTTTACTTTATCTGCAGCTGGGATTCTCTTTGTATCACGTATTTCTCTACCAGAAGTAAAAAGGAAAATACATTATCTCTGGAGTATCATATGTGGCAATTAATTAATCTGAGATTTTTCCAGGGGAAGAGGTAGTGTAAACAAAGTATGTATATTTCAGTGTGAGAAACACTACATAGTTACATGTATATAGCATGTTTTAATCTTTATTAATATAAAGCAAATTAGTTTAAACACTGGTCATCACTGGAAAAAATACTAAAATAGTAACAATAACAATAATAATATTAATATTAATAATGGATGAAAAGGAACTCAAGGGCATTAACTGGGTGACCTTTCCAAGAGTGCTCTGAAGTCGGGGGCAGGCAACAGGAAAAAATTGCTTTTTTGTTTGGTGGCATGGTAACTTGAAATCAGCAAATGTCCTCACTTTTCTGTTCTGGAACATTAGACAGATATCTGGAAATGCTCTGGTGGCAAGCAAAGGAGATGTCAGTGGAATCACTGTATCTAGAAATGCAAGTACTGTCTTGGGAGAAGTGGATTTATGGGCTGCTGCTGCCTCGAGCCAGTGTGCCTGGTAATTTGTGATAGACCTGGCTTCTGGCTTTGTCCTGTTTCTGTGGATAACCTCTGCATGACCCTTGCCTGATGAGTGACTTGGCTCTTTTGCACGAAGAATACTGAAATTTGTCATTTTAAAATGTCAATCTGTTGCAATTTTTCTCCACCCTTTGATAATTAAGCCCTATTTAAGAGGAATCAAGCCTGGAGACCTTGTTTTTCACCTCTGTTAATGAAATTATTGCAGGGAAATCTTGCAGTCTTATCTCTCATTGTGACTTCATTACCAAGTTGCAGTATCTGTATGTCTGTTTCCTTCTGGCTGATTAGTTTGGGATTGATAACAGGAGTTGGAGCAGAGAGCCAGGTTTGGTAAATTCCAGGGTCTAATCATGCAGCAGTTCTTGGCTCCAGGGCTCTCCACCAATGAGTGTGTAAGTCATGGACCTTTGCTCTTGGCATTTGTCTGCCTTTCTTTAAAAGGTTTTGAAAGATTTTGAACATGAACGTTTTTCAGGTAATAGAATTATTTTTCTTCTGATTCACCCTACAATGTAGAACCTATTTTCTTAAGTGTGCCAGAGAGCTTTCTTGCTGCTGAGGCAGTGTTAAGTAATGAGTATGACACAAGATGAGCCATTAATCCCATCTCCAGAGAGCAATCAATCTGTACAGTGCCACCTACTATTACTCACAGCAAAGAAAAACAAACGTAGGTTTCTTTGGGAAATACAGATTTCCCCATTACCATGTTGCTAAAGAGTTAAAAACCCACTGTGAACAAAAGGAAAAAGTGTTGTTCTGCTGAGAAGTAACTGAGTAGTTACAGCCTTGTGCAGAGCAGATCTTTACAGGCAGGATAGAGTAGAAGCAATTTAGGAATGATTTGAAAACTGTTTTTGAGTAATGGGTGTGAGTGGGAGAGAGCGCAGCACAACAGATGAAACACTGAACAAGATTTTGCAAGGGGAAAACTTTTGGGGCTGGAAGTTAGCCCTGTTCCCCACAGGGATGCTGGGGCTCTGTTTTGGTGGTCTGTACAGTAGAGACTGCGCCTTGGCAGGCTGAGGAGTGCATGATGTCATGGGATGCAGAACACATGCACCGAGAGCCAGGAACTGCTGTTCGCGCCGCAGCGCTGCCAGATGTGTGCGCTGGAACGCACTCGGAAAAATGGAAAAACCAGCTTTGTAAAGATGCTGAGAAATGTCCTGTACTGAGCCTGCTCTCAGCCACGGGATGTGCCGAGTACAGAAATGCTCCATGGGGCTTCTCAGTCCTGGAGCCCAAGTTCTGCTCTTGGGAGCAGCCCATGTAGAATGTCTTTCCCAGTCCTTTTATGTTTTCGGAGATGAGCTCGGAGAAATTCCTGTTTTATCCAGAGAACATACTGAGGGCTTCTTCATAGGAACTGTGTGTAGCAGAGGAGAGTCAAAGGAATCCATTGACTCCAATTTTCACTTGTACTTCCTATTAAGAATGGTTCCACATTCCAGCAGAGGCTCTGGTGCCAGACATTGCTCTCTTTACCGTTGCACAGCTCTCTCTGCAGGTTAACTGACCTCCAGGAATTATTTGAATCTCTTACCCAACAGTGCTTCACATGCAGTAAAGCCAGAGGTGGGTTTAAGCTTTTCTGTATTTCAGAGTGAAAATACTTTGGGTTTATTTTCTAGATTTCTTTCCCCCTATATTTTGAGGTCAACTGAAAATATTTTTTTCAGTACAGAAGGTATTATCTGGTCATTGGTGTACAGAGAGTTAAATAAAGCTTTGCTTCTCCCTCCTTTTGCACAGGCTTTAATTAAAGGGAGGAGGGGAGATGCTGGAAGGCAGCAACAGAACGCCTACAGAAAGTCAGGAATTCTTTATCCAAATGGGACAGCGTTTCAAGCTTGAGAGATTTTTTTTTTTCCTGTTTTATATATGTTTTTATGTTTACTGATGATTTTTCCTGCTAAAAGGATCACTGCTAACTAATAGTATTATAACCTTGCTGGTGTGTATACAAGACTACAAAGAAGTCTCCTGTAGTAGTCACACAGGTAAATTGCCTCTCTGGACTCTCTGGAACTGTGCCATTCTGAGGGATCTGCTTAAGAGTACTCTGATGGTTGTCTCAGAGGAATGTGAGACCTGTGAGTTGCCAGAAGGTTCATATTGTACACTTGTTGAGCAGAAGTTGTTCTGCTGAGCTCAGAGACTGTACCACAGCAGGGATCTGCTTCCTCCTGTCTGGGATGCCCAGGAATTTCTGCTGTGCTGATGAGGATGAGTGCTGGCAGTGAGACCCTGTCCTCAGCATGCAGTGGTGATTCTCCAGCTGGAAAACTCAGGAGGCAAATTGTGTTCTGTGCCATTTTAATAAGGAGGGCACAGCCCTGTAAGTGTCCCTGTGCTTGGATAGGTATGATAACTGCTCCCAGACTTCATGGCATAAACTTCTAACAAGTGGCATCAGAAAGGAGTTTTCTTCCTCATAAACAAGATGCACCATTTGCTGTCTTCTTCATCTTGTAGAAGATGGATCTACAAGAGGTATGTTCCCAGATTTTGTCTGTTCTCTCAGAATGATTAGGACACCCAACAGAATAAATTACTGATTTAATAGGCCAGGCTGTTAGATTTAGGGACAAACTTGTCTATCTGATGTGGTGTTCCTGTAGCACCGCAGCTGAGGCTAGCAAAAAGAAATTTTTATTATTTTATTTTATTTTATTTTATTTTATTTTATTTTATTTTATTTTATTTTTTTCTTGTATCCTGATTTTTATTGAGCCTGGAATTATTTGGAATAAACCACTGTATAATTATTTGGAATAAACTGTTTCAGTTTTAGGACATTAAAGTCATGGTTATTAGGCCTAAGCCTTTATACAGCTTAATTAGAAGGAGAAGAATAACAGCACATTTCTCTGAAGTGTAAATATGAGCTTATTGGCAACATTTTATCTAAACTGATGTTTATAGAATGGTGGTTGGGTAGCAATGTGAAAATCTGACAATCACTGCATTTCTGACAGCCTGTTACAATGTCATGTTGAACATAGTGAAAGTCTGTGCCCAGGCAGAGAGAATATATCAAACTAATTTGTCTCTCTTTTGTCTGTCATTGCTTGTACATGCAGCATATAAAGAAGGCATCGTGTAGCAGTGTAATTCAAGATCTGTTGAGTCTTTTCCACTTCTCCTAGATCTTAATAAATTGAAAATTTTTTAGTTAATTCTTCCCTTTTCTTATTTTTGCTTATGTCATTCAGGTAATTCCCTCCTACATTTGTTTTTTAAATATTTCTGACACACATTCAGAACCTGCTGTCAAAGCCACTGTATCAGGTTAAAGATATGTACCACAATCTTTTTTCCAGCTATAATTACTTAACTACATTTCAGTTCTAATTGTGTTTTCTGTTCTGCATGGTGGGGCCTGGGCTTTGGGTGACACCAGAGTCCTTTTTCTGAGGGCTCCAGACACATCAGCAGAGACATTCTGGGGAAGCAGATAATGTTATTTTTTTCCTGTTTGCCCTGTGCCTGTGCAAAAAGCCTCTGTTTCTAAGGTATCTACTTATAACCTCACTTTTTAGAATGGAAAAATCTGTGCTGGAGAAAAAGAGAGGTTAAATGAGTACAAGTGAATATTCAAGACTGGGTTTTGGGTTTGTTGTGGGGTCACCTTTTGTAATAAAACTTCAGTAAGAAAAGATGCTAATTGCAAAAATAGATTATGGAGTAATCTAGTATCTAGTAATTAACTTCCACTTACCTAACCTTCAGAAAAGTACTTTAAATCAATCTGTCATCAGTAAGCATTTTTATGTAGGTGCAGATTGAATTTTTTTTTATTTTTTATTCTTGCAAATGGCTTACCCCTCACCTTTCCTGTCAGGCATGAATGAAAATTGCTGCATGGTTGGCTCCTTCTGTTTCTCCATAGAGAAAAATTTTAGGAGCACTTACGCTTGTTCAGTGCTGGATATTTGAGCACATGAAGGTAAATGAAGCAGATGTGTTCTGTATTTTTAGGCTGGAGCCAACAGCTGTCCTAGTTATTCTTAAATGTTCTCACAACTTTATGCAGAAAAATGCCATTGAAGTCAGGTTCTGACTGAAGTCAGCACTGTGCTGGCTTGGACACTGTAGGACAAAGCTGACTGGGGTTGCCTTGGTCACTGACAGGGTCTCAAGGTCCTAGTTTGGTGAGCTCTCCTAATTTTAGTTTCAAGCTAACTAAAACTGCATCAGAAACTGTTGTAGTGCTGAATTGGAGATGCTTCTTCTCAGCAAACTGCACTAGATGATTGTTTTAGGTCCCTCCCAACTGGAACTATTCTGTTCTAAGAATCTTAGATGTGACTCCTCAGAGTGGCCAGATTGTCTCTGCTCTGATGATTTCAGTGATGCTGTAGGGTTTTACAACACCTTAAGGTTGTTTTCCACTTTTGAAATGGTTGTCTCTGACATGGCAATGACAAGGTATTCTTCAGATTAACTGTAGCCTACAGAAGGAATTGCTCTTCAAACATCTATCTTTCTGAAGAAGATTTATCTGATTCTGGTTTTGAGGGTTTGTTGGCTGCCTGTGGACACTTTGTCATTGTAGAGGAGTTCAGTTTATTTCTCTCTTTTCTTACTGCTGCAGCAGTGAAAAGGGCAGCTGTGAGATACAGCATGCTGTGCTTTGGGAAGATATGGTGCTGCATATGGATAAATTGTGTCACATCTCTTATTCATACAGTGCTGGCTGAAAATGTGAACAGACACAAACAAAATTCCTGGTACACATTTTACAAGAAAGTTCAGCGGGTGAACTGCCTATCATTCTAAGTCAGTAAGAAAAGAGTCCTTGGAGAGTTTTAAGTGCTGTTTCTGACTGTTATGAGATCTTTTGTTGAGTATCTTAAGGCTCAGGAGTAGGATAGCTTGTGTAACATGCTTACATTTCTACTGTGTGGAAGAGAAATTTAGAATAGACAAAACAGATCCTTTATAATACAATAGTTTTATTGTGTAGCCCTTTCAGACAAATCTAAAAAAGAATTTTTATTACAACTTTGCATATGCTTCTATGATTTGTTTACATTTAGAAGGTATGTTCTGTATCCTGAAAAACAGGACAAATTTAATGTGCAGAATATGTCACCAAGCTCTAACTCCCTCCTTGCTCACCTGTGAGCTCCAGAAGAGCTAATTGTTAAAGCAGTAAGTTTGACTCTGTTTTATCTTTCAGTTTCTTCATGTCATTGTCAGGTTTATCTGAAGTCCACTTCCTTAGGAGAAGTGTCTAAGTGGGGCCTTGATTTTATATCATCATTGAAAGATTTCACATTTAATTTGCTGCTGGGATTTGGGAGCTTGTTGGTTCCTCTAGTGTATTGATGGATCTGTTTCCTCAGAGCAGGAGTGTCCTTAAAGGTACCTCAGCCATCCTCTATCCTGCTTGATGTTATTTCACATTCAGACACAGAATTCCTTCATTTCAGCACAAACTTTTCCTGAATCAATTGCCTCTTCTAGAAAATGATCATCTCAGGCCTATAGTCCAAGCAGCATCATAGCAGGAATGGCAAGATTGTTTTCAGTCTCACTACTGTCTGCATGTAAGATAATATAGCTTGTAACTGGGTATTTTGGAAAGAATTAATAAAAATATGTTTAAGGTGTACTGTGAGAAGCAGGCAAAGGGAGCTATCTTGGGGAATAAAAGTGTTTTGGTTCAGGAACCTGATAACATTGTAAGTATCCCTAAAAAAAAATTTAATTTATATAACCTTCTCCACTAAATTAATGTAAGTCTCCCATTTTGGGCTAGTAAGAGTTATTTGAGGCTGTTATGCCCAAAGAGATGATGATGCTGATGATGTGAGTGCTGGAAGATCCTATGACTGGCTAGAGTCACTGGGTAAGGTGTGGGAATAGGGGAGGCAAGGGAAGAAGAGCAGCTCTCCTGGCGAGAAGTTCCAGGTGTTAGTTACATGTGATTTATTTGGCTCTTCCTTACCTGAGACAGCAGATGGTGATGGAAGTTGGCAGGGGAAGACTGGGAGAGGACAGAGGACTTCTTCAGGAGAGGACAGATAGCAGAAAGGGTACTTTTCTGTGAATCTTTGCCTTCCAAGTATTGCTTTGACCCACATCTTGCCTGAATTACACTTGTCTCCATAGCAGCAGTAATTGTACTTCCTATGGAAAAAAGGAGGGGCAAGTCATAATTAGAAGCAGGTGCCAAACATGGTTTTCTGCTCAGGATCATATAAGGGTAGAACTGAAACCTCCTAAGCCAGATTCTCAACAGTTGTGAAAGCAAACACCTTCTCTGGTAAGATGCACTTAAAATTTGGGATATGTTTCCTATCCACTGAACTACAGAAATACATTTTACCATAGGACTATCACAGATATTTCACAGATATATCATGTTTATATGATACAGTCACAACTGAGGTGCCAGCAGAGACTCCACTGCACTGTGAAGATTGTTGTGCCAACTGGCCAAAATTATGACCATTATTCACTCTAAAGTAGTAAAAGGAATAAAATATGTTTATTTATGAATTTCCTCTTCATTAGACCTGAGATAATTGGAAATAGTGTCTCTGTCTTATCTCAAGTTCCCTTAGGAAGCTTAACTCACAGTCCAATGCTTCAGTCAGGAGTCACATTCAGGGAGGAGTGGGCTTTGATGGTCGTAGCTTCTTAACACAGTTTTGTCATAATGGGCAAAAAGTCCTTCATAGCAATGTTTAAGCCATTAACTGTAACATTTCAGTCTCTTACAACAGCTCCTGCATTGTTTCCACTTAATTATCCTTACTTGGGAAGCATTTCAAAAACCTCCTGTTGATTATGTCAAAACACCACATTTTGTAATCTGTCTGTGAATTTGATGAAGCTTCGTTCTGACAGCCACGTGGAGAGTGGCATTGTTCTGATGCTGAACATTGTCTGATGCTGAGCACTTATTTTCTTGACTCAAGCACTGACTGCTATGCACAGAACTTCTCAGAATTCTCAATACCAGTTTTTCAATTTATGTAAATCTCTGAGTTTCTGGTCCCACTGGCTCTTCTGTTGGTATATTAGAAAGGCAGAGCTCTGTGAGACACTAGCTCTGGGGAGTAAAACCAGCAGGAATTCCACCTTTTCTGCTCAGCCACACCTGTTCTTTTCAGTCCCTACTGCATTTCAAAGCTTTATTTTTCACTTGCATCTCCGTGCTGCCGCATGCATTGTCAATAATCCAGGGAAAGGTGTGGGAACAGGACCATAGAGCACAGAGCTCGTGTCTGCAAGATGGGACCTGCTGATGGCAGCTTTGGGACTGGTGTCTGAGCTTTGTGTTCATGGCAGAGTACGCAGAGTCACCGTGGAAGAGAGCAGCATCTGAGCATCAAGGCTAGAGCTGAAATACCCCTGCGAATGTTCTGGCCTCCCTGGGAGCCAAGGCACAGTGTCCTTTGGGACTGAGGAACTACCATGGAAAGAAGCAACTGTTGTATTTCCCAAGGACCTGGCAGTGAATATTTTTTGATCTGTGTTTTGATATTACATTTGCATTAAGTTTATTGTTTACCTCCAAGATGCTACATTGTTGGTCATTCCTTACAGCAATGAAATCTACACCTCTGCGCCATTTCAATAATATAAGCCCAGAGTTAAATTGTGTTGCGTTCATGCCCTAAGGATTTGTAACTCTCCTGAGCCTATGTTCGTTTATTAGAAGAGTCTCAGAGCAGCCCCCAGAGCTCATGCTGAAGCTCTGTGATGTTAGAATAGCTGGCTCCTTGGAGATGGCCACAGTGCTCAGCTCTGCTTTCAGTCTGCAGCCCCAGCACCGGCAGAGAAAGCTCGACGGGAAAACACTTCAACCACACAATAAAGCTGGAACTGCAGAGCCCTTCCACCGGCAGAAGTGCTCTCCCGGTGCCCGGGCACACCTGCGTGCACAGAACACAGCGGCTGTCCCCGTGTTCCGATGCCACCCAGGGTGTCCCCGTGTGCCGGTGCTACCCAGGGTGTCCCCGTGTTCCGGTGCCAGCCGGGGTGTCCCCGTGTTCCGATGCCAC
>NC_031784.1:5134346-5213673 GCF_001522545.3 Parus major | reverse complement strand
TCTTTGAAGGGAGAACCCAGCAAACCGAGTGTGCTGTGCCGCCCCTCTGCGGCAGTGACCCTTTGCTCCTGGCAGCTGTGGACTATTAAACTTTTTATTTTCTTTTTTTTTTTTTTTCCGTTTTGTTTTTTTGTTGGGTTTTTGGTTTTTTTTCGTTTGGGAAAGCCTGCTTGAACCAGCAGGGCTCCTTCTGTAGCATGTTGTGTGATACTGTGTCTTACATCAGGGAAGAAATAGAAATCATATGTGAAAGGCATGAGAGCGTCTCTGGCTGTGAGTGTGAGACACGAATAAACGGTGTTAGACTGTCCTGTTTGGAACGTGCCTTGTGCTCCGGGTGATCAGTCAGGCTTTGTACACTGGTACCTCACCTCTTTTCAGCTAGTCTGAAGCTGTTTTTTCAGGTCTTTTTCAAGCAAGTGATCGTACCTAGTGAGAGTTCTTATTTCAAGTCATTGTCTCGTAAGAAGGATAAACAGATGACACTCAAGCTTGGTGGGAGTGCTGGTGCATTTTTCAGGCCCCTCTGTGCCTCCTTTCAAACTGGTTTTAAGATGTCTACAAGCTGTAGATTTTTAAATGTCTGTTTTTACTATTTTCAAGTGAATGTGCAGTCGCTCCTGTGGTTACGGCTGTGGAAACCCCTCCAGGCCATGGTTACAGCTGTATTGACTGAACCACTGAAATATTATTCTTGGCTGTTGGCTGGACTCCTCGGCTCTGGAAGATTCTGTTCAGAGTGTCAGGATTCACTCGGCAGTATTGGCTCATCCACTTATGCTTAAATCACCATGTCAGATGGTTATTTCTTTTCTCTGCATTATTGTCTGTGTCCAAATCGAGTTGATTTTGGGCAACCAAATTTGATTATGTAGAGGGTACACGAGACAGCTGAACTTGTCTGAACTGTCAGGCGCCTTCCTTGTCCGAGCAAAAAATAATTCCTATCCCTGATGTGATGTGAACTGTGTTCATGCTGGACTCGGTTGTGTTTTCAGCTGTAGTCCCAGTGACTCTCAGCAGAGGTTATTCAGTCCGTGCTGCCAGCAGCCTCACGTGAGCGCGGCTGGGATTTCTGCTGGCCCGGTGCCGTTGCAGTGCTGCCGTCATGTGCTGCACGGAGTAGCCTCAGGAAAGGGGCTTGTGCAGACCACGCAGGAGGTTCTGCTGCCCCAGCTCTGAGTAGCACAGAAAATGAGACAGTGCAGCACTGAGTGGTACCATACCCCTCGCTACTGCTGGTCCTATCCTCCAGTGACTTTCAAGAAGTCATTTCCCTGCCTTGTCCCTATTAGAATACCCAAATAAGAGAGCTGAATGCATGCACTGCTTCACTGAATCGAGAGTCTCCCTTGATTTGTTTATTTATACTCATGTTCTTTTGCTTTACCCATGTTTTTATTATTAAATGTTTAAGGTGTTTTGCTCATTGAGAGATATTTGCTTTCACAGCTGTGAAACGGTGCTGTATAGAATCTCACACAGTTTATTAGTCCTGTGTGTAACCCTGGAGTATGCTCCTTTGTCTGGTGATTCCCAGATACAGCTATTGCCTGGAATGTGTAACGGGTTCTTTTGCCTTCAGCAAGTGAAAAACTGAATTTGCTTGTGTCTGAAATGCTCCTGTTCTGTTGTAAACTATGTGTATTTTTAAGTTTAAAAAATGACCATTGTTTACTAATTTTTTTCCCACAAGAATCAGAACTAATAAAGACTTTTCCTGTGGACTTCGGTGACTCACCTCTGGCTTCACTTCCTTCCAGGTTACCCCTGCATCCTTGTCTTCTAGTCCAAAACAAGGTCCATGCTGGCCAAGTGCCCTGGGACCAGGAGCCAAGGGCTGCCAGTGCAGTGTGAGTCTGTTGTCTTGGGAAGGCAGGCTGGAATTTCAGCATTAAATGCCCCCCTGCATCTGGGGGAGCACAACTGCACTGACAGCCTCTCAGGAGCCAGCAATTATACAGGGTCTGGCTACAGCCATGACTGATTCGTTACATTGATCATGTTCTTGGAAAAGCATAAAATCAGTCATGTCAGTGTGTTCAGCGGCTCAGTTTTTAGGAACTACATAGAATCATAGAATAGTTATGTTTGGATAAGATCACCAAGTCTAACTGTCAACCCTGCATCACCATGTTCACCACTAAAACATATGCCCAAGTGCCACATCCACATCATTTTGAACACTTCCAGGGATGGTGATTCCACCATACCCTGGGCAGCCTGTGCCAGGGCTAGACAACTCTTTCCATGAAGCAATTTCTCATAATATCCAACCTAAACCTTCCCTGGCATAACTCGAGGTCATTTCCTCTTGTCCTGTCGCTGGTTACTCAGGAGAATAACCCCCAGGTGGCTACAACCTCCTTTCAGGGACTTGTAGAGAGGCAGAAGATCCCCTCTGAGCCTCCTGTTCTCCAGCCTGAGCCTCCCCAGCTCCTGCAGCCACTCCTCATCAGATTTGGGTTCCAGACCCTCCCCCAGCTCTGTTCCCCTCTGATGACCTGTTCCATGATCTTCTCTGGCACTGAGGGCAGGCTGAGAGTCTTGTAGCTCTGGAACTAAATCCTTCCCTTATCAAAACCTCTTTTTGAAGCTTCCATGAACTCCAGGGTACAGTTTGCTGGCAGAGACACATTTGCTGCCAACAGGATGGTGGCTTAAGCAGCTCCCCCATCAGTGAGATGGTGATTTTTGCTGGATCCCATTGCCGTGGGCTTGCCTTGGGCTGCTCTGACTTCTTGTTGGCTAGGATTTGCTGCAGCCTCTGGGCTAAGGGGAGAAAATAATGCATGGCATGAATGGTGGTGTGGTTGTGTTTGCTAATGCAGGGTAGTGAAATCTATGGATAATAATAAAAATGTCATTATACTTGTGAGTGCATAATGGGGTACTGGAGTTCAGGTGAGAGCACTCCTTTCCAAGCTGTTCAAGCTAGGAAGTTGTATAAAGTGGTGCTTCATGTGTATTAAATGTACCTTGTTTTTATGTAGGAGCTGTGTGGGAAGTTGTGCCTGCTTGACCCTGATAAGAGCAGCTGGTTTAGATACTAAACAAAATTGTATATAGGAGTCAATTTCTAATCAATTCTGTGATTAAATGCTGGACGAAACCTGAACTGACTCTGGTGGGTGTGTATGTCATGAAGGATTCAGTAAATCATCAATAGCAACACAGTGCTGAGCTGATATCCCTTTGTTCCTGACTGCCACAAGTGAGGCATATTTACCAAGAGCGTTTCAGTAAGAAAATTCATTCATGTGTAATGCCTCTGTGTACAAACAGCTTCTTCAGTTTTCCTGGAGTACAGAAGAAAATATGCTCTTAGTAAATTCATGCAAATCTCATTATCTCTCTGCCATAACTTACTCTCTTGGAGATCTGTATTGGTTTTTTTACTTCTGAATCTGTATATTATGATATGTCCAAGTCCTCTGTTTGGATTTTTCAGTACGTGCTCGAGACTGGAATAGTGCATTTCATCTCGGTCACTGTGTAATAGTAGGATCCAAAAGCTCAGATTTTTTTTTTTCTTTTTTCTTTCAATCTGTAACTTTGTGCCACCATTCCTGGCTCCATCTGTCCCTGCTGCTACTGAATCTGGGCACACACATCATGTTCTGCATGGGAGAGGAGCTCTTTTCTCGCTGTGCCATTTGGAGCTGAAGGGTTGAATGGGAATGTTTGGGTTCCTGGGACAAGCTCTGTTATTCACTAGAAGCAATGAAATACCTTTTTGTGACCTTGTTCTTGTCAGTAATGATGTTTGTGTGACTCTTACAAGCAAGCACTGTGGGGAACCTGCAGTGATTGCAATCTGTATTGTATTGCAGCTAAAATGTCACAGGCTGTAGAGTCCTTTTCCATAGGGAATGGAATGGGCTGGCTCCTGGGTGGGCTTTGGTGTAAAAGTCACTTTTTCACTCTCTATTGTGGGGTGAAATGGGTTATGCTGTGGAAAAGGACTGGGGAATGCTTGCAAGACTGATAATTCCTGCAAAGGAGCATGAGCTTAGCTGACCTTGGTGTCCTTCTCCGGGCAGGTTGGCAAGTGATGGGTGGCACTGGGATTGGTTGCATGAGGATTTATTTCCTGATGTGGCAAATGCCATGATTTTTCTAAGCTGGAAAATCAAACTAATTTTCCAGTATTCTGTTCTTAGTAGGTGAAAATAAGCAAATTGATTTTTTTTTTTTTTAATATTTTTCCTCTTTTTTCTTGCCTTCCTTTCTCACCCTTGCTTTTTTCCCCACTTTCTTAACTGGCAGTTATCAGAGAAGTATTCATGAGCTTTCCCATTTTATATTTCTTAAGAGACTTTTAAAATCTAAATCTATCCTCTTATATGCTTAAATAAACAGAAATGGATAGTATTCCTGACCTGTTAAATATTGCAGATCTTTTCCATTTAAGGCAATACAGTCCTTGGCTCTGGAATGATGTTATGCCTGAATTCATAGCGATCTGAGCGGGTAATCCGTTGTTCTGCTGTGATGGACCAGTGTCCTGCCTTCCTCTTAACAATGACTGAAATCAAAAAGCTTCTTTCAGAGAGGGGAGAACATGAGGGCACCTCCTCGAGGGGAAGGCTGACTGGGTGGGGATAGGGCTGATTTGAATATTTCCTTAGAAAAGTCTGCAAAATCCTAATTGGTCGTACCCCATTTCCCACAGATGTCTCTGATGAGATGCACACTTTGTAACTACAGTGCATTATCTAAGGTTATTTATATCTGATAAGAGTTTGTTCTCTTCCAGTCTTACGGACATACTGAGATGTGTGACACCTACTTGGTGTTGCAAGCTCTTTTTCTGTCTGTACTGTGTACAGCAAAGACCCAGCAGCTTTTGAGAGGACAGTCCCCCAAAACATTATAATTTTGTCCCTCGCTATCAAATTGCCGTTGCCTTTGTCATCTCTTGTGCTTCAGGATCTCCTGCTATATGGATGATCGATTTCCACCTGTCTGTGATCATTTAGAGTCAACACACAAAGCACTCTTTGGTAATCCTGTTTTATTGTTGGGTCACTTGTGAGCTCTGATAAGCTTGCTTTGACGACTCATGTTCTGCAGTGCCTGGAAGATGCTGTGCTTTGAGCAAGCTCAGCCCATCACTGATGGCTGAGGTGCTGCAGGAGATCAGTGAAGTCTTTCCACAGGCTTGGAGCAGGATCTGTTTTGCTGCACTGCTTGAATGCTGAATTGGGATATTATGCAGTAACAGAGATGTACGGGAGCAGCAGCAGTCCAGTAGACTCTGTTCCCACAGTTGGTCACAAGAGATGTGGGATTGTACATATTTGCTTATGAAAAATGTGAATAACTGACATTACATGTTCCTGACAGACATTTTCCTTATGCACATGGAGAACAGCTGACAGACATTTTCCTTAGGCACAAAAGCAGCAAATGCAAATATTAGTTTCTTGTAACCTCTGGTATTTTGTTTGCGTTTATACAGTTTTTGCAAATACTGGAGCAGCTGTTGCCATACTTGTCCTTATTGCCCAAAAAGGAATGCATATCCAAATGCTGTCTTGGAGCCTTTGATTCACTCAGCAGAAAAGAACTGTATGTCCAATATGCAGAGTTATAACTGATCTTCCTTTGATGTAATCTGTGGATATGATCTATTCCTCCTCTTCTGCATGCACTTATAAAATTCTCCATCTTTTAGGCTTTTATAAAAACCTAATGATAGGGTCATTAAGTAGGGTTTGGTGATTCTCGTTATCAAAGATAGATGCATATTTTGGCAGAGCAAAACCGTGGGTTAATCAATTTGATGGCAACATACAATTCACCAAGAAAATATTCCTCCTCTATTTCCTAAATAGAGCATTTGATGAGAATGTCCTTTGCAGTAAGTGCTGTACTGCAGAATTTCAGTGTAGAAGATAATTACATGTAATTACGGAAATTTCTGCAAGGGAAAGTGTTTGAATTTGTTCCTGTTAGGAAATGGAATTGCTCTACTTGCAATATTTGAATCCTTTTAGATGATTAATGCAATCTTCCTTAATTCCTGTGTATGGGCCTTGTAACCTTCTGATATACCTGAAATCATCCATTCAGTCCTGCTCATCCATTTGAATTTCTACTAGAGCTTACTTTGGTTTAGAAGAAAAATCCATGACATGCACAAAGCTTCTCTTAAACTGGGTCTGTTGCTTCAAGAGCTGACAAAAGAGGTTAAAAACGAGCATGAAGTTAGTTGTAGGTGAAGGTGAAAGAAGAGGATGTGGTAGCTGGCTAAGGTCACAACTTTTGCCTTATAGCAAAGGTACATTGGCCCTGAAGTCAGGTTGGATTTGTAAGCAGTGCTCTGCACAGCTCACCATCTTGCTGTATTTGTACATGTTTGTCAGATTTCTGTATTTGAATTGAACACTGGAAAATAATTTCATGATTTGCAGTCTTCCTGATAAGTTTCAATGTCACTTGGCAATGTTTTGTGGGAAAAATGAAGTCTTCAGCTGCCGAATGATACTAGTGCTTTTTAGCATATTTGTAACATTCTTCTCTTTGTTACTTTATTTAAGCAGAAATATCCTGCTCTGGTAAATTGACCCGTGTAAAAGGGATTCCTGGGTCAATCTGTAAGAGAAGCAGAAGCTTGTATTGCTAAGTATATATAACTGGAACTTGGAATATTAGTTTGACAGGAGCAGCTAAGCGTACAAATCTGAGAAAACACAGGCAAAATGAAATTGTGGAATTTCTTGATACAGGTTGGGTGGACTGGTTCTGCCATAAAGTGTTTGGGAAGGAAAGCTTCCCTCTGGAGTAATGGAAAAGGATTCCCTATGTGAGCAAACACAGTGGTTCATAACTGGGGCAACAGCAGAAGCCCAGCATAGAGGGATTTTTTGCAGAGATGCTGGTTTGAAAAGGTTTGCAGTAATGAATAGGGAAATGTTCTAAGATTGCTTTCTCCTATGCTGAGAAAACCAGGGCTTTATAAATAATACAATACCTGTCTGTGTCATCAGTTTAATTGGAATAATCTCTGAGACCATTACTCTTTGGTTTGCCACGGTTAAAAGTGTCAGTAACATTCCTCCTGGGATATTTATTAAAGCTGTATGAGTTGTACTGTCAGCATAGCTTGGGTTTGTGCCCCAAAAGCACAGCTGCAGGGCCAGAGCTGTCCCTGCTCCTGCTCATCCTGGGATAGGCAGTGATGCTGTGTGGATCCAGCAGCTGTGATGCTTGGGAGTGACCTTAGGAAAGTGTGTTGGATTGCAGGGGACTTGGCTTCTCAGCTTCAAGCCTTGGTGTTACTGATGTGATTTTTTATTTTTTTTAATAGAGAGTAGTAAGTCATGTTTTCAAAAAAAATTGGTTTTTTTCCATTATATGAAAACACAGGTCTTCCTGTCAGAGTTACTTATAGTTTCTTTTATTCTTATTTTATTATTTAGTAGCATACTACACTTAATGGAGTAAATGAGCATTGTTGAGATGAACCTAAGTGTGACAACTTTCTGAAAACTATGGTTACAAGCTTTCCAGAGCAGCACAAACAATTCCGTGCCTTCAGCTATTTGAATAACCCAGATCTAGGCTTGTTTAGTTTCTTGCCTGATGTATGCTACATTGAAACAAAATTGCACAGCTGAGATGGGATTGTTTATGGGATTGGCTAGTCTGAAACTCTGGAATCAGAATTAAGCTCTGGTGCAGGGTCCAAAGGGATTGTACAGGTCTGGGAGCTGCCGCCACCTCAGATTAATTGTGTTATTTGTAAAGAAGCATGCCAAAATGTGTTCTGAACTAAACAGCCATCAGAGGGATAAAACCAACTGTCTGACCTCCTGGTAAACCATGCTGTTTTTCGTTTAGATTTCTTCATATTTTTCTTTGTACTTTGCCATTACTCTTTCATTTTCTGATTATCTTGTAACCTGCCAGGTGATTATACCAGCTCATCTATCCTGAAACCCAAGTCTGGAATGGAAGGAAAGGCAATTCCTTTGATACTCTGGCAATTATCCACATTTCCCTGACAAACCTGCTGTGTTGTGACTTCCTTCAGCAAACACCATTTAGACAGGCTGTCCATGTGTCTCCTCTATGGATGGCTGCAAGAGTCTGTTCTGCCCTCTCTTAAAGTGGAATCACACCTAAGCAAGCATGAATTAACCTCCATAAAACATTCTACTATTTTTACTCTTAAGTGGCAGGAAGGAGGGACTTAGCTGATACATAAAATATCCAGCTGTGTTATTCATGTTAATTAGGCCTTTGCAGAGACTTATGACTTGGCACCATCCCATTTTCCATAGAAATGTTACTCTGTTATGGTTGGAGAGCCCTTTCATGAATTTCTGGGTTCTGAATATTAGCTCTTGCTCGGATGCAGACTCATGACAAGGATATCTGGGCAGAGAAGTGCATTTGCCAGTCTCTATGGAATGCAAACTACAGCTTTCTTCCCCTCAGACTTGCTAGAAATGCTTCCCTGGGAGAGTGCTGGGACCCTGGCACAAGGTGCCCGGAGGAGCTGTGGCTTCCCCATCTCTGGAAGTGTCCAAGGCCAGGCTGGGTGGGGCTGGGAGCAACCTGTGATAGTGGAAAGTGTCTCTGCCCATGGTAGGGGGTGGCACTGGATGAGCTTTAATGTCCCTTCCAGACCAAACCATTGAACCAGTGATTCTATGAACAGTTTTCTTCATGTGGAAGAGTGCAGTCCCTCAGCCTCAGCACTCCATAGAGATCACCTTTGATGCTGGAACCACCAGTGTCTTGTTACAACTGCTGCTCTTGGAAAGTCTGGGGGTGTAAGCTTTGTTTGGTGTAGAAAGAGTTGAGAAATCATTTTGAAGTAATGCTTAACTTCTGTCTGGGATTTTCTAAGATCAGATCAAGGCAGCTGAGATTAAAGAAAGGAAGAAAACATCTTTCTTTCAGGAAGTAAAGTAGCTCCCACAGTAAGTGTTCCTGTTGAGCTACAGTTTTCTTCAGCATGCCACCAGTTATTAGCAACACTATAAAGAATAGATTTCTTAGGTTGTATGAAAAGCAGGTTGAGCTGTAGAGTATTTTGCAGTGAAGAAATGTGCTTGAAAGTGAGCCAAAAGCTGTCATTTCCCTTTTCATCTATTAAAAAGTACATTAACACTGTCAATCATCAGGCTTCAGAGGTTAGGCAAATACAGTCAGTATCTGCCAATAAAATCAAAGATTTAACACATCTCACTATCAAAGTTAGATTAAAAAGAGAAATTTGCCATATGGGCATGAGCCCCAGCTGTGCTCCAGCTCGGGTGACTCTAAACAAGTCCGTGATCCTTTGAAATCCACAGCAGTCCTGCAGTTAAAGCAGTGCAAGTGGCTGTGCAGAGCTGGGCAGCAAGGCCAGCCCTCCTGGGTGTCCTGCATCTTCCTGTCCTGGAGAAGGGTGGGAAGGCCAGCTGTGGGAATCAGAAATCTGTCAGCACTTGCTCACAGGGTGTCCCAGTTGTGATGCAGCTGGTTGGATGGTGATGAGTACAGGTGTCACTTTTATATGTTTTTCTTAAACATTAATTCTGCTCTTTGTGGAGCTGGCAGAAGTTAAAAGCATTTGGTGGATTCTCTGTGCTGCTTTCCTTTCTAATTGGCATTATCTTCTGACCAGTAGCAGCAAAGACTATCCAACAGTCCAGGCTAAAAGTCAGCTAAGTTAGCAGAGTAATTCCATCATCCTCAGTAGCAGTTGGATCTGGGTCTGCCCAACCATTTTATGCCAGGATTGCTGAAGACATTAATGTTGAGTAGTGGATATTATTTTTCTGACACTGTAGATTAAGCTTAAGACTTTGTCAAACCTTGCTTTTACTGTCTTTTAAGAAATAGGTTTGTGTTGTGTTTGTTTGTGGTTTGTTGGGTTTTTCTTAATAGACCTCCTTAAAAATCTTCAGAGTCTATGGAAATGTCCATTTCCCCTCATACCTCCTCCCTCTCCCACCACAAAGCTTTTTAACACTTTAGTAGCAGTTGCTTTTCTCTCTCTGCAGCTAATTGGATATTGCAGCAAGAATGTTGGAGTTTGTGCATGCTTGCTTTTATGGGAAAGTATTTCCTGGTCCCAGCAATCTCCATATTGTACTTTACTCAAACTTCCTCTGATCTAAACAAGAACTTCTGGGGTAATTATGATTTTTTTTTTAGTGGTTCTGGGTGTTTGCACCTGACTTTGAGGGTGTGCTGGTGTTTCAGGATGGCCAGTCTTGCCACCTAGGTCAGGGAGCTCTGGAGAGCTGTACCTTGTTTTTGATTCTTTCCCCATTTTGGCCTTGAAACTGGATTTTTTTATTTGTCCTAGTTGGGGAATAGGATATCTAGATCAGATGAAATGAAACTGTAAACATGCTACAGCTCTGTGAGTTAAAAGCAATTCAGCTGTTTTAAATGTAAATGCTGTAGGATTATATACTTGATTTGTTATAGCTTCCTAATTCTGCTTGCCTCAGCACTTTCCTGGCAGTTAATTGCATCAGGGCTTGGAGAAACATTCCATAAGCTGCTGAAGACAGCTTTGCCACAGGCTGACACACTTCTCCCGTGGTTACACAGCAAATGGACACTCTGGGATAATTAGTAAGGAGGAGCTCTGGTGGCCTGGGTACTGTTCTCTGCAGCCTTTTGCCTATGAAATCCTCTCTCTTCCAAGTCTGGAGGTCTTTTGTTTTGGATATTGATGTGAGCAGTGATTAGAATGACTAGGTCTGTGTTTTGGTGGGTAAAGAAATGTAGAGAAATGTTTAATATTTTGCACAGGCACTCAGTGAGGGAGATACAAAGTTCCCCAAAGCTACAATTATTTAAACTTTTCCCTACTTTTCTTCAATGCACAGAAGAAGCCCTGGGAGCGTAGTAATGCATTTAGGTTCTCACTATTACAGAACCAAGGTCTTTGGAGCAAAAATACGCTGTTCAGTTTGATCTCAGGCAAAGACCTGATGGCATTGAGATGGGAGCTGCCCAGTTACAGTCATGCTTAAGATTGAGGCTCAGGGATACAGGTTTAATCACTGTCTTTTTTGTCTTCATTTTCCCATTTTCAGCATTTGTTTTCTTATTTCTGTAGGTCAGCATCCCTCTGAATAGGTTGTCTTTGTCCTCTCACAATCCTGACTGGCTCTGTACATGGCTTTAAAAAGCAGGACGTGATAAACCTCAAACTGTTAACAATTAGTGCAGTCTGGCGAGTTGCTCTGTGTAGTAGGCTGTCTGATGTGAAATAATGCATTAGAGGAAAATTTCCCTAAGGGAAATTAGACTCAAAGATGCAGGTGGACCATGTGTCTCTCTCTCCTGGAGATGATGTGTCTTCTGAGGCATAATTAAAATTCTTTGCAATTATTTTCACAATACACAGTGAATGGATAAGTGTGACAGTTGAATGACAAGCATCTATGCACACTAGGACAAGCAGAATGGGTGAATATAGTTTTCTGACTAAAACTTTTGTTTCATAGCTGTTAGGATATAGACATGAAATTGAATCTGCCATTCTCAATGCTGATTTCTATTCTTTGTGCTTCTTTTTGTATGTCAAGCCTCTTACTAGCTTCTCAGATCCTACCCCATCCAGGGGTTGTGGTACGTTGAGTCTGTGGCAGTGGAAGGTGAGAGGATGGTCTGTGGCTCACTCTGCTGAGTTTAGGGAGAAGTGATGTCCCTTTTGATGTGGCAAGGCAGTAACAGATCCATTAGCCTTCACACAGAGCTTTCGGTTGCCTTGCTCAGTCTCCTGTTTGCTGAAAGCATCTACACCCCAGGGACTTAAAAGACTGATGACCTGCCAGGTGCCACGTTTACTTCTTAAACAGGTTAATAGATTTTCTAGTTTTAACCTTAATCTTATCTTGTTCATCATCTCAGCATTGACTAATTTACATTTTTGTTCCAATAGGCAGTTGAAACTAGGATTCACCCCGTTATAAATGTTAGCTATGTTAACCTGTACTCACTTGCGTTGTATTGCAGCAAAAGTGACCTCAAATCTTGGAATCATTTCCAGAGACATTATTAACAAGACTGCTGGAGTCCTTATGGTCCTGATAATGGTTGAACTATCTACTTCCATGAAAAGTCTGTGGCTTCTGTAGTAAATTCTAGAAACCCTGGACCCTACCCCAAGGTAATGGTGCTGTGTACATGGATGCACTGGTTCATCCCTTTGGAGCTAGAATGTGTCTCATGCCATTTGTACCAAGTGTCCAAAAGATCACTATCTTCACGTGAAGCTGTACCCCATGTCTGTCTGGGTTGTGACAGTGAGTGGAGGTATTACAAGGAGGTGTTCCCACTCTCTGTATTTGCTGCTGTTTCATTTGCCATGTCCAATTGAATCCATTTGACCAGTACAGGTTCCAGTGGGATGGACACTTTGCCTGATACATATTTTCATTGGAAAATACTCTTTCACAGAGTCACAGAATTGTCTTGAGTTGGAAGGGACCCAGAAGGATCATCAAGTCCAACTCTTAAGTGAACGGCCTATATGGGGATAATCCCGTGATCCTGGCATCATTAGCACCATGCTCTAACCAACTGAGCTAATCTCAGGCTCTCACTTGTCCAGCCTTGAATCTGTTGAGGTGTTCAGCCTGGTCTCATTAGGCAGTTTGAATGCAGACAGCACCCATGCTTTTGTTTTGTGCAAAAGGTCACTTAAAGCTGCATTGAAATCAGCTGTCCCTTAACCCCTGTTTCAGAGGTTCTTATCCTGGGGTTTTTACACTGCTTCCTTCTCCTCTGTGCCTCCATCTGAAGGGGAGGTCTGAGGGACTGAGGATCAGGAACTGGCTTTGTTATGGACCAACTTCCAGGAGTGTTTTCATTTCCATATATCTCAAGTCTCTCATTTAGGAACACATGAGGGAAGGAACCTGTCTGCTGCTGCTGGAGTGTGTCCTCCTGTCCCTTCTCCTGCAGCGGTTCTGCGGCAGCCCCTGCTGCCATGGAGACACATCACCAGTGCCCAGTACAGTGGTGCTGAGATGGCAGCTCCTGCTGTGCCTGCAATTCCCATCATCCTGCTCCCATCAGCATTTTTCTGGTTTGAATCCTGCTTTGATGAATTCCATCTTCTCTATGCTCACAGCCCAGTGCCCTCCCAGACATACATTCTCAGATGTAATGTTTTGGGCCACAAAACACAAGCTGTCTCTCTCTTACTCTGATACCTTTTAATCATTGAAATGCAGCATTTTGAGCTGTTTCTCCCATCTGTTTTTTGCATAAGGCTTCTTCTGGCTTTCACGTGATGTGTAAAAAGTCAGGAGATCTGCATCTTCCCAGAGGTGAGGCGGTGGTGTGCCCTTGGGATACCTGCAATTCCAGTATGATTAGGGACCCCGTGTAATCCCTGTGCATAAAATGGAAAGTTTTATGCCACAGGCAAGTCCTGTGGATTCTGGTGTACCTTCCTTTGCCAGAACTGGAGTAAAGAATACACTAATCAGACAACACTTCTGTGGATAGAACTTAAAGGTTGTTTACTTACTGTCTGTCAAATTGGAGTCAATTTGTTGTAGTTCAGTTTGGAAATTGTTCAAAACTGGTTCTGAACGATGGCAGACTGGTCATGTGTAGCCTCTGGAGGCTCTCACCCTGGCCAGGGCCTCTGGAAGAGGTGTGAATAGTGTCTCCTCCCCTGGTGAGATGAAGAGCATTTGATCAGTTTAAGCAGAGTTCATATCACTTGCAGCTGTTGCAGGATGGAATGGTAACTATGAAACAGCTCTCAGGCTGTGGGCAGGGCCCTGGGCCTTGCTCTGTGCACCATTTTCTTGGAATATTTATTTATCATGAGGCTGCTACAGGAGCTGTAATTCTGTAAAACCCTGGGACAGTAACCCTGGCTTCTTCATTGCATCCAGCAGGAAACTGCCCTAAAGTCCTGGTGACTGTATAAAGCACTGATCAGTTCATTGTTTTAATTTTCATTGTGGTTCCTTTCAGCTTCTGGCTCTCTAGCATTCACAATACAATTCCATCTTTGTTTTGGTGTCACAATCTAATGTGTGGAGGCTGGTGACAGTGCAATGCACGGAGCTTGTGGAGTCTCTGAATTAGTTTGCTCGCATCTGTGGGAAGAACTGGAGCCAAAACCCTCTCCTTTCAGAGGATTAGAATCACATCATTACTGGAGGGAGTTCAGAGAAGAGTGAAAAAAGTGATTAGGGGCCTGGAGGGACTGATGTATGAGGAGAGATCAAAGGGGCTGAATTTGTATCATTTGGATAACTGACTGAATGGGGAACATAAAAGTCTGTGATTATGGAATGTATATAAACAGGGATGTGTCAGGGAGAGATTATTCAATGTGGGATGATTTGAGCAATGGAATTACAGTTGAAAGGCGCAAACAGCTGTTAAATAGGAAAATTTCCCAACAATGAGTTCTGGTGTTCAGTTGTCTCTTGCTGTAAATCCAGTGACTTGAGCTATTGCTTTTTAATTTACTGATGGACGCACATGAAATGTTTCAAATGGAGGTAGGAATGTAAAGCAGAGATTTGTACAGCAATGGCTCTCTGGTTTTATGTCCCTTTGGCCTCTGTGGCTGCATCTGCAGGGTCCATCCAGCTTGGGTGGGACTTGCTGAACAGAGCAGTGAATAGGGCATCATCAGAAAAGGGCCTTTCCTGGCTTTTTCATCAGATTAATGTGATCAGTCGGAGGTCACCTCTCTGTGGCAGCTGTCCTGCTGCAGGTACTTGGGATTTCAGAAAAGGAATACTCACAGAATCAGTAGCTGTGTTGCTTTGGTTCAGCAGTTGGGACTGCCTAAAGTGGGATCTAGGACCTTACTTCCAGAAACAGCAATTGCAGAAATTAGTGTTATTTTAGATGATATTTCCAGTATGCTGCTTTCATGCCTTCTGCCAGGTGCTTGTGCTCTGCATTTCATGGCAGCTACATTCCTACCTCTGCCACTGAATTGCATTTTTAACAACCTTTAAATGAGTCTGGGCTGCTGTATGAATTGACTGGTTATCTTCTCTACTGATGTTAATAATATCTTAATAAATGCAAAAAATGTGCTGGAAATTCCAGACTTCAGTTGCAGCTGAATCTTCCTTTGCCTTCAAGCTAGGGATCTATTTTAACTGAAGTGGTGGCTTGAAAGTTTTCTTTCCCACCTGCTTATAATATAAAATATAAAAGCCTGGGAGGAGGGTTGTTGTCATCACTAACTGCATTTTCTACCTTGTTGGTAGTTTATAGCAAATCTTCTTCATTATCTAACATACCTTTGCCAGTACAATCTGTTGTAGTGCTCTATTTTTTCCTGTGGAGCTGGGAATAATTAATAACCTGTTTGTGGGTCAGCTTTGTCCCTGCTCTTGGAGGCTGTGCTCAGCCACACGAGCCAGGGGGAGCTGGGGATATAAGGCAGGTCATGAGTGTACCTGATGTGAGGAGATGCTTAGCAGGTGATGTACTAAGTCTTGTGTGTAAAGGAGAGGATCAATGTAAATGTGTAGGGTAGGGATGGGTATCTTTAAAGGCAATGGGATAGTGTATGCTCTTGGTATTGTGTATTTCAGAGCAGAGGCTTATTGACTCAGGTACATGAAATAGTGATGCCTCGAAGCGGAATTTCCTTTGGGAGTAGTCACGTGAAAGGGCAAAGGGGAGATGATTGAAATTGAAACCTTCAGACCCTGCTGAATTACTTTTTCATTTTTTTAAATGAGACTGAATTACTGAAGGAACATTTACTCCTACCCAGGTCTGTAACTGCTGCATCCCTCTCTAGGATAGACGAGAGATGAGACGTGGCAGGGGTAAGGTGCTGCATGAGGTTTGAGAATTGCCTGTGGCTGGAACTGCTGTGTCTGCTGGCTATGGAGCAGATGTTCTTTTTGGGGATATAGTGGCTGTTGACTGCTTTTCCCCTGGATTGCTACACTGAATCTCCCAGGTGCACATGAAATTCACAGTCACAGAATTACATGTCAGCATCGTTGTTTATAAGCTGCTTTCCTCAAAGAAGGGATCTGGTGTGAGAAGTGCCCATTGTCTGAGGTGATATTTGCCAGTGTTGATGTAGGACAGCAGCTGATGGTTGGCTGACAAACAGGCAATCTTACAGGGGGCAGGTTTTCCCAGATGGGAAATTTTTCAGGTTTTCTGGTAAAAGTTTTTGTTTGTGGGTTTTTGGTTTGGTTTTTATTAAGGAGAGACTTCTAACACAATGTCAGAATGCAAATATCAAGATGGTTCTCAAAAAGGTTTGTCCTGGGCAGGTTTAAGAGACTTCAGGCTTAAAGTAGTTTCCCTGAAGAGACTGCTAGAGGATTTCTTGATATGCTGAAGTATGCTTGACTTATTTTCTGGCTGTACTTGCCTTGTGTGAGAACTATCACATGGCCATTTTTCAGAGCTTGGCTGTGTGTTTGCAGTTTTGCCCCAGTAGCATAAACATGTGCAGAATCTGTGTGTTCAGCCCCTGTAAGGGATGACCCTAGAACATTCCTTATCAAATGATACATATCAAAAGATCAGATTTTTGTGTTATAGAAAAAAATTAGAACATCTGATAGTGAATGCCTATAACATATTTATAAACAATGCTCTGTATTATATTCAGTTGATGTGGATCTGTGTTCATTCCTCACAGCTGCTCTGCTTTTCTCATATTTTTTTGCCCAGAGATTGAGCAGAAAAAGCTTTCAGAATTGTGATTCCTGAATATGTTGGTTGAGAAGTGCCTTGTGGCAGTGAATTATTGCTAATGGCTGCCAAGCTGCTGCAGACCTCATTGCACAATGCCATTAGTAGTCAAAGAACTCCTTATAACCAAGCAAAGATTTTACAAGGCGCAGTAGTTTTGATCATTCTTACTCTGTTAATTATGTTGCACTTCCTAACAAAATACTGTTTCTGCTTTCCTCTGTGAAGTAAAAGAAATTGTGTTGAAGAGTAGGTTGTTATCCTTGCCCGTAGCATGAAGGGCAGTGTTGAAATATTGATGGCAATGCTGATGTCTGAGCACAGAGGAGTTTTCTGTGGTGACCTTCTGCTGCCTGGGCTGCAGCTCCAGATGGGGATTCAGATTCGATGAGCATGTGGCACATCTCACTTCTAGCAGGCACGCAAGCTCTTCATCTCTTGACAAGGGAGAACAGGATTCTCCTGCACAACTTGGTGCTGCACTTCAGTGTCTTTGTGCAGAAAGATAAAAAATTGTTTGCATGCTCTTCCTTCCTACCCTGGTCTTCCTGCAGCTTGGGTCTCCCTTCCCAAATGTCCACTTCCCCACTCAGTTTGGTGTCCTCAGTTGTTGTCAGGCTGCACCTCTGTGTTCAGGAATACAAAATCCTGCAAGCTTTTCCTGATCAAGTCCAGCTGTACAGTGGTGGTTTGAGGAGGGAAAAAGTGCATGCTCAGGGGCTGGGCTGAGAGAAACCCACTGTGTTCATGGATCCATCAGATTCTGCATAGTCTGGATTTCAAACAGACAAAATGAGGTATCAAAATATATGATTTTAGAAATCTTAATGCTTAGTCACCCCATCTCTTGCAAGCTTAATTAGCTCCTCCTTCATGTGGTTTCTGAGTGCAGAACAGGAGCCAAAACAGTCCTTTTAAATTGTGTCATACAATTGTCTTTTTTGCCCATGAGACTGTTCAAGTGGAAGGAGCAGAGCATGACTGGAATTTATAACCTGTGACTGTCTTGACTGAAAACTGTAATTTTCTAAGCAAATCTCTGTAAGGGGACCATGTTACTGTGACTTCCCATGCAATATAAATAATGCTCTTTTCAGTTTACATCAAACAGATGCTTCCTGATCCAGTGGAATATCTGGTAATTGCTTCTGTAGGTTCCATTTATAGATCAGACTTCTGTGACTAAATTTAATTACTTACAGCTGATTCCAGTGGAAGTAATAAGTTCAAAATAACCTCTGTCATGCTGCTGTGAAAGCAACGTGTTCCCAGGAAAAGGCACTTCCTAATTGTTTCATTTTTCAGGAGGTGTTTTTAACTTTCACCTATTCATTGTCTGGTTCAGTGAAGAACGGAGCTTTGCAGGACTTCCCTACTCAGCCATGGGCTGTGATGGAGCTTCTGTGTCTTGCCATTTCCAGGCTGTACCGAGTCACAGACAGTGGAGTGGAAAAGGGCTTTGAGGTCTGCATGCTGTCCTGCTCTACCCAGGGGATTCCAGGCTGGCTGAGGCCAAAATCACCTGCAGGTCTGCAGGAGCTTTTGTCAGACCCAGTGTGGTGGTTGTCATCTTGCACAGTGATGTCCTTGAGCTGTGGCACCCTGATTGGAAGTGTATTTGGAGATGTGTGATGAGAAAGAACAGATGCCTTGAAAGATTGTCATATAATGAGAGAAAAGCTTGGAATTATTTACTGAAGTGTTAACAAAGACCTAAAGGATGATGTGCTTGTTTTTCACTTAATTAGGCAAGAATTAAATGAAAGACGGCTTAACTGATATGCAGAAAAATTTGCTGCAGGACAGTGTGGGGACATAGTGACACTGGTGCAGTTGTGGCAGCTGTACCTTTGCTTATGTCTCTGTTTCTATCCCACTGGATCCACACTATCTCAGACCTGCATTTTCTGATGTTCATATGGTCTGTTAGCATGATTGATCTGTGACTGGCTGTCTTTTTTCTGTTGCATATTCATGAGTGCACACACGTGCTCACTTAAGTGAATTTGATTTCTTCATTCTTTCCTTATCTTTTGCCTTTGTCTGGCACGTTGTCATTTAAATGACCAGTTCTTTACAGACTCCTAAGTGTCACTTTCCATTTCTTTTTGAAACATTTTCCTTGCCTTTTTAGCACCCAGGTGTTTTCTGACTCTGTATCCACTTACTGACAATCACCACTGCACAATTCCCACTGTATCAGTGATGACATTCAAGAGTCTTTGAAAAGTTTGTTGTATCTTACAAATAATGAATGGATGTAATTAATGCCTCAGGAAATTTACTGCAATTTAATCTAGACCCTTCCATTTAAATTATATTTTTAAGAGAAACAGTACAAAAAAAAATATTATTCTGAAAGCCAAAAGAATATGTGCAAGTGTAGTTGTATCACATTTAATTTTTTTCCCCTCAAATAATCTGATACATTACAAAAATCCTGTCAGCGTAGGTGGAAAGGGGAATTCCTTGGTGACTGCTTGAGTTTTCCACAGGGAAAGCTACAGGCATGCAGCTCTGCTTCTGAATACTGCTCCTTCTTCCCAGGGAGATGCTCAGGGGAATAGCTCAGCTGGGAAGGATTCCTCTGTCATTTAAAGGATGAACTAGGAGGTAATTACTCATGCTACCAGGTCAGTCAGTATTGATGGGGGCTGTTTCAGGATATTAGTATGTGGGAAAGTCTTTGATGGTTGAGAATTGATTTAAATCCTACAAGCTTTGTTGTGTGTGACCTGCTTGTGTGCTCATATTATCTAAAGCAGATTTCTAGGAAAGCAGATTGCCCAGACAGATTGAGCTGTGCTCTCTGATCCCATCATGGGTGGTTGGGTGTGGCAATTCTGGAATTCCACTTGGAAATGCCAGGATTTTTACCTGCTGCCATACAGTTACTGACTAAACAGGCTGGGTGTGGATTGCTGCACAGGTAACTGCCCAACAGTGAATGCCAAAAATGTGAAAAAGCTAACACTAAACCAATAAAATCTGAGTGCACATAGCTGTCTGGTAAGTTCCAAATGATGTCTTGGCAAAAGCTGTGCAGTGTTCATCACCTGCTCTGGTGAGTGAGCGGTATTTAGTGGCACAGAGCTGTGGCTGGGGCCTTTGAGATGCTGATTTTGGGTGACAGGGTGGCAGATCCAGCCTGAAGCCAGCTCGGGAGGGTTCCCTGGTCTCTTGTGCTGAGGAGCAGCACTGGGGCAGGGTGGTGCTGGGCAGCACTAAAGCAGGTTCAGAACCTGTGGGACCTCATGCACAGGACATGACTGAGGGGTCAACACATTTTTATCTGAGCTTAGTGTTTGGAAGGGTGAGTGGGTTGAGCTTTCCTCACCTCTTCCCTCTGTACCCTGTTCTTTAGTCTGTTCAGACCCATTCAAGTGTGTTGAAGTGTGCTGTGAGTGAACAGCTGATGACCCAGTACTGACACAGGGATAAATTATTCAGTGTGTCTTATCTGGGAATTCAAGGCTCCATGATGAAACCTACAAAACTGTATTATGCCTCTGACATTCTGAGATTTCATCACTGTATCTTCAATTATTCACTAAGCCTGCTTGTCCTCCTCCCGGCACTCTGACAGGGCTGCGTGCCGGTGGCAAGCAGCAGGCAGTGCTTTCTGCTCTTTGTTCTCCTGCTTGCTCTTGGTACCTTGTGGGGGAGACTTGCCTGGTGCTTACTGTGTTAAACCTCTCATCCAAAGTTCAGATTTGTACAATTCACAGACAGGAAAGAGTCTACAGCCATCTCCATTGCTGGTGGTTTCTCAGCAAGCTGTAATTATTGTGAGCTTTCTCCTTCCCTAGAGACACAGCTTTCACTGTAGCTGTATTTACTCTGCACGAATGCTGCAGCTGAGCAGCAGTGACCTGGTTGTCAGAACATCCTCTCGGAAATGCCAAAAGAGAGGCCAGTGGAAGTTGCAGGAAACATTTAGGGGGTCCTCGGGGCACATCTGAGGAGGTCTGTGCCGATGGTGCATGCCTGGAGCTCGGCGTTCTGCCTGTGCCCAGGGGCTCCTGGCTGGAGTGGAACTGTTACTGTGGGGTGTTGTGTGGCAGAATGTTGAATGGATCTCACTACCATAAGCCTCAAGCTGTTGGTTTTGTAAGGGCAGTTGCCATGTCTCTTAGTCAGGAGAGAATTAACACACTGGATGATTCTGCTGCTGAGCAGCTCCAGTGAACTGGGACTCCCTTGTTCTCTGGCCAGGCTGTGGTCCTTGAGCAGGGCACTGCTTGGTTTTCTCCTCCAGCATTCCTGAACCGTGCCTCTGAAAGTGCAGGATCTCTTTTGGCTTAGCATGTCCCCTCATATTTGTTCGTAGGGAAGCTCTTCTACCACTTGGCACCTGCCTGCATCAGAGTCCAGATGAGTTCCTGTTAGCTGGAAGGAACTGTGATATATCAAACATTTCTTCTTAGTTTTGATCTCTCTGTGGCTATGTCTGCATGATTTTCAGTTTCTATACAGCCCTGATAACTTTCTGAGGAGTCCAGCCTTGTGCTCTGCAGACAGGCAAACCCTGGCCATGTGAGAAACCCTTCTGCTGAGTGTCCCAACAGAGCAGTGCTCCAGTATCTGCTGTGTTCCAGTGTGTGGAAGTTCTAGTCTGTGGTGGATAATTTTAGAAAAGAGAACTGAAATTAATACTATGAACTCATCTCCTGACGAAGGAGAAATTTTCCTGTGGATGTACAGAAAAATGTCTTCATTTCTTCTGGGATTCCTGGGGATGGAAAATTTGAATCAAGGCTGGAGTCACCATACCAAGGCATGCCAAATACCTCAGAACTTAGAATATTTTCTTCCAAGCCAAGACTTTACACAAGTAATGGAGTTCACAGGATATGTGAGAAAGACCAGAACTTGTCTACATAGACACAGCTTTTGCTTTTTTGTCATCACTTGAATAATTTCAGCCAGATGAAGAACATAGAGAATGTATGAGGAGGGAAGAGAGCTTGCCCTTTACTGGCTTACCCTGGGCACAGAACTTAGGCATGGTTGTCATTAGAAAGCATGCATCCTCTTAAATTCTTCAGGTATGTTCTGTAATAAAATGCTCTCTCCTGCCCACTCCAGTTCTTTGAATTAAGTACAGTTGTAACTTAAAGGTTACTTAAAGATAACATTAAAGGTAACTTTAATAAGGATTTCCAGGTGATGTTGCCTAGGGCAGCTTTCTGTCTGTGGAAGAGACACAGGGAGTGCCTCTGCACAGGGGAGCTGCTCATGTCCTCCACAGAGGAAGCCTTGCTCCATAGACACACATCCAATAAATGTGAATAATAAGAAATCTGACACTTTTATGGAACTGACACAAATCAAGTGAGTTCAATAGCGAAGCTGGAAATGCAGCCAGTACTCCTGCTGTTCTCCTGGCCTGTAGGAATAGAAGCTGCTAACTAGCATTTGGAATCTCTGGTGCCATTTTTTGTGTGGTGAGTAAAGGAAGGTAGATTACATTGTTTTCTGGTAGTCCAGTACGGGCAGTGCAATGTTTTGTGTTCCTAGAGCACAGACCCTTTCTGGCAACTGACCCTTTCCGTCCTTTCTTGGGGTTGCAAAGCTGAGAAGAGCTTGGGTGCTTGCTGAGAAGGGGCAGGGTGCTCTTCTGCTGATGTTTTGTCCCTTTTCTGAAGGCACAAGTGGATCAGTTTGATGGGTTGTTCATCTTGTGGCTGGTGCAAGCAGCTGTGTAAAAACCCCAGGGATCACGGTAAAAATCAGTTTTTTGTGTTGGTTATCACTGCCTCAAGTTGGTGATGATGTATGCAAGAAAGAAGAGTCCCCAGTCCTTTGCTATTGTGCCCTCAGTAGGGCTCCTTTGTTTGATGGATTTTGCAGTGTATTAGAAAATGAAAATCGCTATTTTTGGACTTGGCTGTTGCAGCCCCACTGAAGAATGACACCTATTCTGGAGTCCATCCAGATACTGTTCTAACAGCAAAACAGAGAAGTGGTTGGGCAACTAAAATAAAGCAGATGTTTAGCAGGGAAATAATTTACAATTGGCCAGTTTGATGGTACCTCTTGACCCTTTCAGGGCTGTTCAATAAAACTAGCAGTTTCCATAGCAACTACTAAATTACTTGGTGCTTCAGAGATCTGTGATAAAGGAGGCGAATCATTGTAGGGAAACATGGTGTTGATGTTTCTCCCCTTTGCATTACAAGAGTAATGATCTGGCAAAACTTACTAAATGGGACGCCCCTGCTGAAGAATTTTTCCCACGTTCACTTGGGCCAAAGAGATTTATATGTTTAGTACTTTTGCAAATTTGATTTTTCCCCTCTTCCCTGTCATCAGCTCTGTCCTTGGCAGGCGGTGCTGGCTGGGCGCTGGCAGGGAGATGGTGAGCCAAGAGGCAGGAGCCCATGTCTGTGCTGGGCTTCTCTGTCACAGTCCCTGCTGAGCATCAGGTGCTTCTCCAGGGAATGTGGAACAGCTCCCCACTGCAGGTACACTGCAGCCCCCCACCTGTGAGCACATGGCAGTCACTGTTACCCTGTGCTCTAACTACTGTGTGTTTCATCTTGCTTTCGTCTACTGCTCTGCTCTCCTGGAGATTGTACGGCTCAGATTTTTTTTTCTGCTTCACCAGTAAGAAAGGATGTCGCTAAAGATCAGGGCAGTCTTGAGAATGGACCCATGGAGATGTGTGATAAATAAGTGGCTTTAGGACTTATTTTCCACAAAGCCGAGTGTAATTCTGGTGGCTCTCAGGGTGCATTTCACTTCTCTTGGAATGTTTGGTTGTATGCAGAGCTGTTGCTTTTGTGGAGTCTGTCTCCTGTGTTGGAAAAACTGTGTTAAAATCCTGAAATGCTAGTTTAAAATATTGCACTTCACTCATTCTTGTCATTTTATTATTATATTTTATTATATTTATATTATTATATTATTGTGTTATTATATTGCATTGTCATCAAATCACCATTTGCTGATCAAAGTTTATCTGACTTTCAGCAGTTACAGAGTTTTTGAGTCATTTGGGTGAAGTGCCTCATCATGGTAAGCCAAAGTTGTTAAAGGGTTGTTAAATGACCTCTGCTATCCCAGTGCAGTCAAGAGCATTTCCAAAACAGCCCTAAATGCTTTTCAGATTCAGAGCAATCAAACAGCAGCTAAAAACAGGAGGAGGCAGGATAATTGGGAAGTGCAAGACATAGGGATTTTACAGATGGAGAGTGAGGCCAAGAGGGCCCAGTATCGGTGTCCAGAGGAAGAGTACCCAGATTGGGGAAAATAATTGAATTTACGATTTATATCATAGTGCAGTGCTGAAGGTAAACTAAGCACCAGGTAATTAATTGTGCACAATTAATAAGAATGATTAAGCGCGCTTTGGATAAATCAAGGAAAGATTTTTTACACCCACCCATCCACCCATCTTTTTTTTCTCTATAGGCTCAATGGAGCTTAGAGGAAATTTCCATTCCTAAGTAGTCTAGTTCTGTAAGAGGCACCTTGGAAAAAGGTAGGACATAAAGAAACAAAGCTGCAGAGACAACAAATCTGTTGTGTTGATTCTCCAGGGCAGGCTGACAGCTGTGGTTCAGGTGTCAGCCAGATGTAGGACGTGAAGGAAAAGTGTTACCTGGGGTGCAACCTTAATTTTGGGAAAGCAGGAATTCAGCTGGTGTGGTCAGCAGCAGTATTTATGCATGTGCTACATGTGTTCTGAATTAAAGTGCAGTCTTCCCTCTCTTTGCATTCCTGAAATCCCACAGCAGAGATTTGTCCGTATTTTTCTCTAAAATTTGGCTGTAAAACAGTTACAAGAGGAGAGGACAGATTCAACCTGGTGCTTGGCCCTGAGAAGCTGTGGCAGCTGTTCACACATTCCCTCCCTTCTGCTGGTCCCTCGCATGGCTACCACTGGTCAGTGGGTGCAGCTGGCCCTGAGGGGGAATGGGTCTGACTGCACAAGAGGTGTTCTGCAGACTGAGAACATTAAATGCATCAGAGATTATTCCTGCTATTTTTGGCATCGTCTCCTGATCTGGCAAACCAAGGGAGCATTATGGAAGAAGCATTTTCTGTGTGTTTGCCTTTCCTGCCCCGATGGCCGGCTGTCCAGGGTCTGAAGCTGACAGCAGCAGGAAGGTGGCTTGAGTTTCCTCCCCTGTGGACAATGGCAGCCTTTGTCTAAGACCAAGGTGCTTTTTTTCAAGTTTTCCGTGTTTGGTTGACAGGAATTTTCTGCTTCAAGTTCTTCTGATGCTGTTCCAGTTTTGTTCCTCTGTCTCTGTTCTCCAATGAACGTTGGCCAGCACTGTGCCATGTCCATGAGCCTGTGGTGTGAGGTGTGGTGGCAGAGGGACCAGGTGAGCCCTGGCAGGGCAGTGTGGCAGCAGGGCAGTGCAGCTGTGGCCTGTGATGGCAGTGGGATCCCTGCAGAAATGGAGGGTGCAGGGGCAGGCACAGGAGCTCCTGAGCAGGGAGGGGAGATCCCAAATGTAGAATCTGTTGCTGCATTCCTTGTGTGCAGGAGCTTGACTTGGGTTTTTTTAGCAAAATCTTGGGGAACCTAAAGGTTCCATTCATTATTTACATGCTGTGTCTTTGTACTGTGTTTTTATCTTCATTGCATATGTTGTATTAATTATAAACCAGTTACTGTTTCCTAAAACAGTTCTTGCATGTTGATATCAGAAGATTTAATAAAAAATTTAGCTCCCCTCTTGGTATTGGCCATTTAATTATGACATTTGCATTCTAATCCTGTTTCAGATTGCACAGGGAAATCTAGTATTCAGGGTCTCAACAGTTGCCTAGATGTGTTATCAAATGATGAGGATCAAAAAAGCTAATAAGCATGTTTATATGTGTTGTCTGGACACTGCAGCCATCAGTCCAGTGGCAGCTCCGAGTAGGACAGACAGAAATTCTCTTTTTCCATTAAATGGACTATAATAATATATGGAAAATACTGGTGTGTACAGAAACTACATGGATCAATAAATTGAGCAGAAGACATAGGACTTGTGCTTAGAATTGCAGAGAAGGGCTGTGCCTGCCTAGGCAGATGCTGACTGTGCTGTGGCCTGGCCACCAGCTGGCCCCACAGAACTGCCCTGGCCGAGGGGCAGGGTCATCTCTGTGCTCTTCTCGTGCTCATACAAGTTTTGAAAAATTAAGTGGAGGCTAGGGCAAAGCAGTAAAATCTTTATTCCAGCTGTGAAAACATGGAATGTTCTGAAAAGCATGGGGCAAAGAGGCAAGTATGCAAAAATGGGTGGCAAAACCTGAATGAGGTGGGAAGACTTACTGCCCTTTGAGTCCTGTGCTGGGAGGGATGCCATTTCACCTCGCTGGGTTCTGTCCTGTGGCCAGCAGTGTGAGCAGCCTCTGGTACAGCAACAGTGTTTTGCATGGCTCAGAAGTCTCAAGTGCCCAATGTATTTTGTCAGTTAATTAATTAGAGTAACTTATTTTTGTTTCCAGAATATCAACAGTGCTTTCAAAGGCATTGTGGATAAAAAGCTCTATCTGTTCCTTATCCTCCCTCCTTCCCTTGGCTGCATGAAATTGGGTAACTGGGCAGAAGCACAGCCTGTTGTGCAGGAGGCTGAGCCCACCTGGCTGTGTGAGCCTGCACTGGTGTCTGATTCTCAGAGATGTGGGAATGCTCACTAAACAGCCTCTCCAACACATTATCAGGGAGTTGATGAGATTGGCTGCTTTGTAGAGCTGCTTTGGACTCTTTAATCTTTGTCCCTTCCCAAAAGGCTCTTGCTGGCAAGAGCTGCATCCCTGCTCTCCCTGTCCTATGGGCAGTGGTGTGCTGGGAACCCCTGACATGCTGTGGCTCTGGAGGTGGGAACAGCACAGCTGTGTCCATCCTGCTAACACAAGGACAGGACAAAAGAGTTCCCATTGAGAGAGATGCATCTGGTGCCAAATTCCAGCTGAGAGTGAGGCTTTCTCCTTGCACAGTGCCTTATTCCTGGAAAGTGTGATGCAGAAATTGCAAAAATGAACGAGATGGTTCCAGCTGTCTGTATTACACTGAGGATGCAGAGAGCCAGGTTAGAAAACACCTGCTGTTTCTGTCTTGTCTTTAGTGAAACATTGTCTCTCTCCTTGCTTTAATCTTCTTAAAAGGAATTGATCGTTTTTTCATATTGGGGATCACTGGAAAATTAATATAACTGTTACTGTAGAGTGAGCACTGTAGTATCTTCACATAATGAGATTTAAAATTTAAAGCTCTCTCAGCAGGGGAGGGCTCTGTCTGTGTCGGGACCAGGAGCTGCTCCTTGGCTCATTCCTTCAGCTACAGCTGCTGGCTCCCTGCCTTCCCTTTTCCTCTCCTCTTCCAAAGGGTGATTCTCGCCATTTCCTCTTTCCAGACTTTTCCCCTTGATACAGTGTCTTCATTCCAATACTAAACTAACTTCTGAAATGCCTCTTGGGGAGGAAATAGGTGATGTGAATGCTTTTTTATTTACTTAGTTAAAGGGCCATGGGGAACACAATGTGCAGAGAGCATTCTTGTGTATGCTGGAAACTGGAAGAGGAAGGAAGGAAGGGTCTTTTTGCAGGAGAAAAATAGGCCAAAATTGTACTTTCTGTTATGATTAATAGGTTTCTCTTTTGGGCTTTGAATGTTGTGTTTGTATTCAAATTAAGTAGTTTCCAGGGGCACTTCCAGGAATAGATGTGCGGAGCGGATAAAAGCCCTTTCCATAAAGGATGTTCAGAATGTGCGGAACTGAACTGGATGTTTGTGGCTCTTGCTTCTCTTGTCTCCTCCTGTCACCTGGAGCCTGTGCAGGGTTCAGAGGATGGGGATTCTCATTTCTCAGCATTCCAGATGTGCCAGTGAAGCACAAGGTGCTGAAGATGCCCACACACCACATGGAAGTCGGTGCTGTTGGCTGTATGTCCATGCCCACCTTCTGGAGAGCTGAACCAGAGGCACGGCTGTCCTGGACCAAGCAGCCTTGTGGGCTGGAAAGGTCCCAGTCAGAGTCATGCTGTCTCCCTCTGTCATCAGGCAGTAAAGAAAGTAATTAGCTGGTAATTCTGCAAAAACAAGATTTAACAGTGTACAGCATGATTTAGGTGACACTTCACACTCTGCTGGGAGGACTTGTGCTTGGTGGCTGCTGCGTGTTGTTAGTTCTTTGTATTTTCTTTGATTTAAAGCTTCATGCTTGTAATCTAGTTAACACTGAATTGGGTTTCCAGTACAGTGCCTTGTTTGGTTCAATAAGAACACATTTATACTAAAGGTTAATGAAAAGCATTTTGCTTTCATTGAATTCATTAAAAGGGGTTCTACAATCAAGACTTACTAATGGAAAAGAGATTAAATATTCATGTCTCTAAATTTCTCACATCATTTCTGATTTTCCTTAATCTCTGCCTTCCTGGATTAGAGTCCAAAAGTGCCTGAATGTTCTAATGAGTTCAGAAATTAATTAAAGATTTCTTCTGTTTAAGTAAAAAGACTTCCCAGATGTATACATGATCTATCTTGAGTGCAGGTCTCTGTGCTATTTTGGACAAAGAGGGAGTTATGAGGTCCTAGCCAAGAGGGCCAATCTCAAGGAGCAGTATTGGTTCTTAAAGCACTTTTAAAGAATACAAATGCTTTATCCTCTATATTTGTGCTATTGAAATAGGTCTGAATGAACTCAAAGTACAGAAAGATTTGCATTAGAAAGGTATTAGCTGGGCATGAAGATAAAACCTGACTAACAGGCATCAAAGGTACTTAAAGATTCAAGACCTTTTTATAACAGTGTCCAGATGTGTGTGCTACAAATGTCTGAGTACTTTGTAAATACTGGATTGCGTTTTCTGTGTTGTTTTTCCCCAGTATCTCCCAGGCAGCTCTGGATACCCTTTGAGCCAGGGCTTTGTCTGTGTTTGTTGTGTGAGCAGAGAGTGTGTCTGAAGTTCCTGCTTGGTGTGTAGGTTCCTGGTATGGCAGTGTGTGGAGATGTGGGAGCTCTGTTTGGAATGCTTTGCAGCTGCATATTGATGTTGCTGATGTAGAAATGGAGGTACACAATGATAGCAGATACAAGTTACTTTGAAGGTACTGCAGGTTCCCATAAATGGTTTTCTGGAGAATGAAGAAAAATAGTCTTGTAAACAGTTTCAGAATTATGAGTGTCTTGCTTTAGTCTAAGAAGCTTGTATGGATCAATGTACACATGTGTAAGTGTGTGTGTGTATATATAGTGCACTTAGCAAGTGGGGCAGTGCTGGACAGTGTCTGCCTCAGTGGATGTGAGTGGAGAAAGAAGGCTCAGCTCCTGGCTGCATCTTTGTGTTGGGTTTCAGTACATTTTGGGCCCTGCTAGTGCTGGACATTGATACTGGACTCGTTGGCAAGAGCTGATGAGAGAAGAAGGAGGTTGCTTCTGTGCTGTGTGAGCCAAGACTGGCAAGGAGGGTCTTGAGAAAAAGCAGTTAAGAAGTAGTATTTGGCCAGGTCCAAGGAGTAAGCTTTGTCCTACTAGTAGTGACCAGCCCTGGTCTCCAAAACAGTTCAGAGGTCTTGATAAAACTCAAAAAGTGATCACAATGAGGGGGTGCACGCTGGTGGGATTCACAGACCGGACTGCAGTGTTGGGTGGCATTGATTGTAGAGAAGCCGGGGTGCGATGGTGTGACCTGTTGTCCACCAGCATGAGATCAGGTCAGCTGTGTTATTTGTGGCTGTTTGATGGCTCAGTGATGGGCATTGCTGTTGCCTCTGTTCCTGCAGGCATACTTCCGTCAGGGCGTGGCCCTGCAGTACCTGGGACGCCATGCGGATGCGCTGGCCGCGTTTGCGTCGGGGCTGGCGCAGGATCCCAAGAGCCTTCAGCTTCTGGTGGGCATGGTCGAGGCCGCCATGAAGTCTCCCATGCGAGGTAAGCACACGGGGGTTCCCGGGGTGTGACCAGCTGCTGAGGTAGCCAGAGGTGGGAGCTTCAGTCCCAGCATCTGAGGACAGGAGAGCCTGGAGGCTTCAAGGGAAAGATTTCAAGATTGGGCTTCTCTGCTGGGTCAGGAGGATGCCAAGAATGGAGCCTGAAGTTACAGGAGGAACAGAAACTATCCTTCTGGTTGAGTGGGACAGTAAGATGGTGATAGCCAGCTTGAGGGCCACTGGGGATGAATCAGACTGGGTTTGTACAGCAGTTCCCATGAAGTCCTTGTTCGTTTTTCCTTTCTCCAGTATCAGTGCAGGCAGAGGTGTGTGCTGCTGTGGCCCTGGCTGTATTGTTACTGGAGCACCTTCCCACAATGTTTTGGTTGGGAGGAGCACATCTGAAATGCCCCAGGCCAGTGTTTGCCCAGAAGAGCACATCAGTGGGTTTTCTGCAGGACTAGTGTCTCTAAAACATGGCATTCCAGAAGGCAAAAAGGCTGCTCTGCTAATTCACTTCTGTTCAAGCAGTGTTTGAAATCACAGAGACCTTGAAGCCATATGAGCTGTGCAGTGTTTTGCCTCTCTTTCATCGTGTCCCTGTTTCCAAGATTTTTTTTTCTCTTGAGGAAGGGGGTTGTCTCCTCCTAGCTCTGTTTCTCTTGCAGGCTTTGTGCTGCAGTGCCCTAATGCTATTAGTCAGGAGGGAACATGGCAATTGTCATCCTCAGCAGATGGTGCTGGGGGCCACAGGAGGAGCCAAGGAGCACTGAAATGAAAAAATATCCTTGATGGTGTTTCCTTTTTTTACAGTGTTTTTCTCCATCTTCCAGAATGAATTAATCTGGAAGTTTCTGTCCTATACAGCAGTTACCTGGTGAATGCAATTTGATTTGCTAGCCAAAGGTACTAAGGCTGCTGTTTAGAATGCAGGTTATATGGTATTCTGTGGGAGCATCCTCAAATTTGGCAGGATGATCTCTGGCTGACTGCCCTGCAGCTGTGTATTAACTGTGCTCCCTGCTGCAGTTAGACAAATCAAAGCAGTTGGGCAGGTCCAGTGCTATCATGCCACAGGAGCACTGTCTCCTGGAGAAGGAGCAGCTTCTTTCTGCAGTTTTGGTCACCTCTCTTTGCACACATCCTGTGCCTGGGTATCTGGTCAGGCACAGACTTTGCATACATTCATCTGAAAGTTTTGCTGAAAGAACAAAACCTGCAATGCTCTCAGACACTGCAGATGGCCCATTTCTAGTTTCCTACAAAATTCCACAGATAACTTCTGTATTCCTTCTGCCATTAGGCCAGACTTCAGAGCTCAGTATGAGACTGCTCTGTGCTGAGACTGCTCTAAGCTCTGTTCTTATGCTGCCTACCTGAAGTGCTTTCTGCAAGACAAACAGCAGCTTGCCAGGTGATCTGTCTTGATATGCCAGCTCTTAGATGACACCTTTGAGCCCCAAGCTCCCTTAATAAATCTTCATTGGATTTGGGCTGTCTGGCCCTTAAGTCATGTGTCATTTGTTTATGAAAAAATCAAGATGAGTTGTGACATTGATTCCTGATGCAAAATAACTTGGTTTGCTGAGTATCTCTGTCTTCGGTTTTGCGCTTCAGAGTCCCTGGAGCCCACCTACCAACAACTGCAGAAGATGAAGCTGGACAAGAGCCCTTTTGTTGTGGTGTCTGTGATTGGCCAGGAGCTCCTGACTGCAGGCCACCACGGGGCCTCTGTGGTGGTGCTAGAGGCTGCCCTGAAGATTGGCACTTGCAGCCTGAAGCTGCGGGGATCCGTGTTCTCCGCACTGAGCAGTGCATACTGGTCCCTCGGGAACACGGAGAAAAGCACTGGATACATGCAGCAGGACTTGGATGTAGCCAAGAGTTTAGGTAAGAATCCTCCTTTCACTTCTGGAGTGCTGGGTTGGGACTGGTGAAACAAATCCAGAGTGAGGTTAATGATCAGCATCTCTATCAAATACTCAGGTTTCTGTGGTTTTCACAAGCTGCTAAATCCAATCTGAAGCTTCTGAAATGTGCAGACTGCAGATTTGTGCATCCCTGTTTGCCTGCTTGTGTGAAGGGGCAGATGATCAATGGATGTGCTAAGGTTTTACAGGGTTTTCTAATCACCTGATGTCATATATGTGAGAGCTGCTCTTATTTCCTGTGTAGACTCGGGCTCAAAACCTTACACGAGTCTTAAATGAAGCCATCTGCTTTTCCAAATATTTGATGGACAAAAATACTCACTCTGAGATTCTGGGGTGATAACCAGGGAAGGAACAAATCAGTAGTGACACAATGATGAGCAAAGAATGTTTAAAAATAAACAAATTCAAAAATCCCTCTTGAGTACAGTATATTCTGCACACCAGTGAGATTGCACTCAGCTTTGGGGGTGCTGTAGGAGAAGAGCAGACAGGTGTGAGACATAGCCCTGACTCTGCAGAGCTGGAGAGACATTGCCCAAAGGCTCAAGCCAGGACCATTCACTGAGAGAGTAGGGACTGCTGTCTTGAAGATGGCTGTAGGTGTGCTTTGTACCTCTGAGCTGAGTTGTGCTGCAGAATTGCTTTCTGGAGAAAGCTGGCATGCTTTGTGCTTGTTCTAGGCCTTGACCATTGACTGGCCTTCACAATGCCAAGGAAGGAATAAACAAGGAGGAATGGAAAATTGCCAAGTGTTAGGCCACAGAAGAAAGTAAAACAATTTTAAAAATAAGATTGATGGCTATTGTAGAAGTTTCTGAAGGCCAGCAAAGAGGGAAGTTTGGCTGTGTATTAAACATAAAGATGAGTTTGTTCTAATGCTGTTCTCACACCAGAATATCACTTGTACCCCATGGTTTAGTTTTCCCACTGGATGCTTCCAGCAGTGCCTGTATTAGCTAATCTTTGTTTTGTTTGCATGTGACACAGGTGACCAGACAGGAGAATGCCGAGCTCATGGAAATCTGGGCTCTGCATTCTTCTCCAAAGGAAATTACCGGGAAGCCCTTACTAACCACAGACATCAGCTGGTGCTTGCCATGAAGCTCAAGGACAGAGAGGTAGGAAGCTTAATACACAGTCAAAGCTGGTAGTCTGCACTGCATGGTATTCCAGACAGATCTGAACATATCAAAAAGCCTTGTCTGTCCTGTTTTACCCCAAGAATTTGGAAGCTGTGACTTCTCCTTCTGGGTGTCTGCTTGCCTTAAGGAAAGTCTTTGTACCAGTAGCTATGATATGTGAGTGCAAGGGGCAGGATGCTTGGGTTGTCCATTTGCCTTTCCCATCTCTAGTCTCTGGGCTCTGAGCAGATCATTTTTCCTCCCTCTCCCTTACCCTCCTTGTTCCTACAGCACAGAGGCTCTGGGCTGCAGGGATAGGAGCTGCTTCTGGGTCAGTGTCAGTGCCACGTTGCTGCAGCTGAGCCCTTGCTATCCTCAGCACATTTCCCAGTGTTAGAGGTGCTGACCTGGACTCTGCTAAACTGCATCCTAAGTTGTGCCTTTTCCAGACAAGAAACGGGCAAGATTCCTGTCCCCAGCGTTTGCATAAAATACACTTAGTCTAAACACCAGTGAGAACAAAAAGAACTCATGCAAACCTGAAAACAAATTGTGCAGGATCTGCTTTTCCTTGACCATTCAATTCCTGACCATTCAATTATGCTGGGCTCCCTGCCAGTGAAGGGAAGTGGGCTGCACGGACTGAGGAGGCTGTCCCAAAGGATTTCTACTGAAAGTTCACTGTAAGGACAGAATCATGTTTTAGTGCACATATACAAAACCTGTCCCCTGCTGCAGGGATTCCCCTCTGCTGTGAGTGGGAAAATTGAGGCTGGTGGTTGCATGGCAGGCACAGGGAAGAGCTAGAGGCAGCAGAGCAGGTGAGAATTCATGTAAGAACAGGTAGTTTTGGTGGTGATTTAAAAGCTGAGGGAGATCAGTTTCCCATTGGTAAGTTGTGGAAAAGATCTGCTAGGATTTTCTGAATGCTTTACTGCTTTACTAACTTACTTGGTAAGTTAAATATTAAGTAAGCCTTGGAAAAATGCATCTTTCTGTAGGTTGTGGAAGGACTGTGGCTGAGGGAGGGACTTCCTAGACATTTTCTTGATTATTTTACCAGCTGGAAAACCTCCTGGATTTCCTCATTTCTGTTCATGAAGAGCAGAAAAGCTGTAACTTGTCATTGTGTGTACAGTTTCCTTGATTTCCCTGTTGCTGCTCACAGTAACCTGTGTGGCTGCTGCTCTTCTGTGGGGTTTCTTGCCCAGAACATCACCCATTGTGGGGTCTGGAGGCAGCAGCAGGGGAATTGATGTGTTGGTGTGAGCACAGCAGCCCCAGAACCCCAGGCTGGCCTGGGATGTGGGGCTGGAGCATTTTGCCTGGTCTTCAGCCCACTGATATAAACAGATCTCACTGGGGGGAGTCCAGGGAATGAGGGCTAATAGTAATAGTCCTTAGTTCATGACACATCTGGGCACATAATTAACAGTTATTGACAACAAATGACTACTTGGTTTAGCAAGAAAGCTGAGCTTCTTGGATTTCCTGTAGGATGTAACCACAGGAAATTAATTTGGCGCTTTCTGATGACATCATCTTGACCACAGAGCTTCCTCTGAACAAAAAGCTGTTTTTCTTGGCCTCCTTTGCAGACATTTTTATAATGCAAATGTTATAAAGTTGCAGTAGAGCTGATGTGAATTCCAGCAGAAGGGAATCTGGTGTGCGACTGTAATGAGGTAATTGTTTTACCCCTGACTGTACAGAGAATTGGCAGAAAAGGTAAAAAATGCTCCTTTGTATCAGATACTGCTGTCCTTTCAGGGGCAGTTCATGTTCTGAGGCTGCTGAAGCAAGTGTTTGTTGGGTAATGCTGCCCATAAATAGAGGAGGAGGTTGCAGAGGGTCTGTCTGGAGCGCTCAGGTCCATCCTCCCCCATGCAGACCTGGAGAAGGGGAGCTGTCAGCTGAGCAGGGAAGCATTTCAGCTGCTCACAGGGAATCAAGATTTTACATGTTTTTCTTCCTTGGAACAGGGAGTCTGTGCAGCTCCTGTTGTAAGCGCAGAGTGTATGTCCAGGCAGGCCTTTTGCTCTTTCAGTCAGTGTGGAGAGGAGTTTGAGCTGTTTTGTTGTATTTGTGTCCAGAGAGAGCATGGGGCAGGTGTTGCTGGGATTTGGCATACCTGTAGTATCTCTTAGAGGGAATTTGGGGTTTGAACACATGTGTGGGTTTGGTCTGTGCAGGTGAGGGAGAAGATTGGTTCTTAGTGTGATGCTGTGAAGGGCACTGTGAAACAGCTGTCTCAGGTAAGGAATGGGTTGGATTTTTTGACCACTTGCAGTGGTTGGTCAAGAAATTCAAATGAGCTACTTGTGTGGATATAGCTGTCCCTGCTTCAGCCATGTCACTGATGGCACGATGGGTGTCACTTGTGTAGCCCCATGGCAGCAGTAGAAAGTGTAACCATCCCATCCTAAGTGAGGGTGCAGCACAGCCCATCTGAACTCAGAGGGAACACAAGGGCAGGGGCCTGCAGGACCCTGGCTCAGCATGTGTGCACCCCAGGAGCTGATCTTCGGGCATCTCTCTTTGCACTAGCTCTGACTGAGACCTGCACAGTTCATGCAGAGGTGGAAATAAAACTTTCCTGGGCTGGTGAGGCCCCTAGGTAGAGGCTTGTCTTTTCCTCACTCATTCAGAGCCAGCTGCAGTGTTGGAGTACACCCTCTCCTGTCCTGCAGTAAGGAACTGCTGCCTGTGCAGGGGTAAGTGCCACTGAACTGAGCCAGGTCTGCTCAGAGAGGGTCCACTCTGAGCAGACCTGGCTGCAGTGGAGTGAAATGCAGTCTTTACTTCCTTGCTGATAGATAAAGATGGATAACGAGTCACAGCCCTATCCTACAGCAGCAGCAGCTTCATGTTCTTGTGACGTGTTCTGTGCTCTCTGTGAAGTGTCAGCACATCCTGTCCAGCAGTTCACATGCTGAGGAAATCCCATTCTGGTAGCTTGGGCTGCTGCTCTTTTTTCCAGTCTCTGCCTAGTGCTCAGGAAAGTACTGGGAGTTGTACGAGGAGAGGTTCCCTAAAGCAGCAGCCAGGGTACTGGAATGTGCCTGCCTGATGTTAGCAGGGAAGACTGCATCCCATTATTTTAGCTTGTTGTCTTTTTCTTGTCACAAAAACTGGCTCTGATGAGCAGCAGAAGTTTGCAGTCTGTTTCTTCTCAGAGTGGACTAAGGGCTGCAGTTACACCAGCCCATAATGGAGGTGCTGATTGCTATGTCTGTACTCTATTTCTGAATTAATTGCTTTGGTTTTAACATCAGGTAACCTGATCTTCTGGAAACTATCAGGTAACTCATGTAGGTAGGGTGTGTTGATGCCACATCACAGGCTGTGATTTAGACAAGGATTATGCAGCTGATAAGCTATGCCAGGATCAGAGGAAAGAATGGAATCAAAATGTAAATGTGAAAGCTTTTGATGCCTGTAACACTAGTCTCCTGTGTCCCTTTTCATTGCTAGCTGCTCCTCAGGTGTCCAGGACTATCTTGTATTAGGAATTCTGTAAGTCCAGAGTGCCCCTGTAGAGCCAGTGATGTGTGATTTCTTGGGATGGATTGGGGTGGCCCTTTTTGATGACCATTTTGAAGGCCCCGTGTTCCTTCCAGAGCATTTAATTTAGAGAAGTGATACTTGAATTTTGGAGCTGTGAGTGGCTGACAAGCAGAAATGGACAGGAAAGAGAAAGCTGTGGAGCCCCTTCTTGGGTCCAATGTCCAAACCCTCACAAAAGCAGTACTTGAATCCTGCCATGCAGAAGCCATGGACACCACAGGAACTCTGCAGTGTAATAGCTCCCTTCTCTCCTGGGCCCTCAGACGCCTTCGATTACAGCCCCGCTGTTCAGAAATAGCAGGGCAGTATGGCAAGATCATAAACTAACCATCATGAAATGAATGCTTGTGCTGCCAGCGTGGAGCTCTTGGGAAGGATGCTGCTGCCAGAAAGCCACTGGGTGCTGGCAGCCCCTCTGTGCTGGCTGGCAGGAATGCTTTGGGCTGAACTGTGCCTTTCCCCACGATGCAGCATCTCTCTCCACCATGCAGGAGGGAACAGAAGGGGTTGGGTGAGAAAGAGAGTTGTCTGCACCCCTGAATTCTCCCGAGGGCTGGGATGAAGGGGCAGCCAAGCACTTCCTGGTGCCCCTTTTCTCAGGAGAGTGGTTGAGGAAAGGGCAAAGAGCCAAGGTCAGACTGATGGACTGTGTCAGTACTGTCTTGCCCCTGGGTTGGCTCATGATGACCAACAGCAGTCATTCCTGGCTGGATTTTGAAGGGATTTCCCCCCACCTCCCTCTGGAAGCAGCTATTTATGGAAGGAAAAGGTGCAGAACTGCTGGGGCTCAGTGGCCTCTTGTTACTGACCCTTTGTATCTGGCTGCTGCTCTGGACATCTCCATGAGCATTTTGGGCTCTGAGAATTATCTGCAGCAGGTGGGTGTGCTCACTAACTGATGAGCCAGGTTTTGCTGTCTCAAGATGCTTTTTTAAATTATTGCAAATGTAAGGCAGAGATCATGTTTGCAGCTTCAGCAGATTTTGTTCAGAAAGGCTGACTATTTGCAGGAAATGGGGATGATGAAGATGATAATTAGAACTGAGTAGTTAAGTAGCACAGAAGAAAGATGTTTATTAAGCAGGCTTTGGTGGGTTTTCTGTGTCACCTTGCTCTGGCATATCTATGAGGGTTCTTGTGTTGCAGGAGATATACCAGAATGCAGAAATTCCCATGGGAAAGAGAAACCATGGGCTTGCAGCCCAGGAGACTCCAGAATCCAGCTGGGTGCTCTGCTTCCTGCTACAGAGGGCATTGCCATGGAGCTGGCTGCACCTGGAGCCATGGCTGGGAGGGGTCACCAACCACTGTGCATCCCTGGAAAAGTATTAGGGAGTATGGTTACTGGGACAGACATCATCCTTGGTTGGTTTCTGTTGGGAATTTGAAGATTCTGCAACTGTGTGAACATACTTTGTGAGCAGCTCAGCCACTGGTAGTTCTTTAGGTTTGCAGCTTTGGTAGTTTTTCCCAGTCCTCTTCAATGCAATGAAACTCAGTATAAAACTCCCACATTTGGTAAACTGCAGCTCCTCCACTGTCAGGCTGTGCAAATCAAAGATCAAATTTCACCTTCTTGTTTTCAGACAGAGATGCAGAAGGAAAGATAGATCATTCCTTTCAAATAAAATCTGTAAATTCTGTAAAGCCAAGGTTTTCTTTCCTGAGGGGAAGGGGAAATGCTTTCCAGGTGTCCCTCCAGCCCTGCTTTGTCTGTAAAGCCACATCTTCAATCAATAGCAGGGATGTATGGATTTAGCCTTTTCCCTGAACTTATGTGAATTCTGGTTTGGGGCAGCAGAACGGGATTTTTTCCTGTTCTTCTGAGTTAGATCTCATAGAGGATGTGCTCCTTATCAGCATTCTTGGATGGAGTGTGGAGAATCCCATCCATTCATGAGCAGCAGCACGAGGGAGCTGATGGCAGTGTCCCTGCCTGTGGGATGTGTGTGGCACTCAGCCATACAAAGAGGTGGTCTGGCCCTAGGGCTGCCACATTTTCAGAAAGGAAAAATCTGAAAATCTTATGACCACAGTTGTTTTGTTATGTTTGCAAACAATCTGGAAAATGAGGACAGGATATAAATACCTCACAAATGAGAAGTGGAAAGAGTCTTCAGGCTAAAGCAGTTTGTCATGCCTGGAAACATAGACTAAGATGTCAGAGACAGGCTGTGATGAGGAAATTATTCCAGCCTCTCAGTGCAGACAGCAGTCTTGCTTTATTAGGGATCCAGGGCAGACTGCCTTGTACCCTGGAGGAAGGCTGAGTGCCAGCTGCTGGGAGAACACTTCCCATTGGAGTTTACTTGGGAATTGTGGGTCCACTAGTGCTGCATTACAGCTTGGACTGGATCACCTATGTGGTTGAAAGGACGAGTTCAGTGATGTGAACCAGCCTTTGTGCCTGACCTTCAGCATTTGGATTTGTATCCAAGAGTATAAATTCTTTGCCTTTCTCTTTCTGTCTTTAGCAGGTTTTCTTAGAGTCTGCTTGACAGGATTCATACAGGTTTGTCTAGTTCAAAAGTGATAGGATTAAGCAGAATGAAGAGAAATCTGACCAGTGCAGGAAATTTGGGAATACACTAAAAGGCCATATGCTTTGTTTTGTTTGGACTTGTGACTCAAGAGGGAAATATAATACTTCCTGAGGATCTCCTTTAAATGTCCCCATTTGACCTCTACAACACATGGATTTTAGCTGAAAGAAATGCAGTCTTCTGGTTTTATTTTCACAGTGTCTGCAGAACTCAGCACACTGCTGAGATCTGGACCTGGCTGCAGTAAGAGAAATGAAGCAGAAAACTCATGCAAGAGCTACAGCTGCAGCAATCTCTGGGTCTTCAGGAGGCCTACCTCAGCCAGGGCTTTTCTCCTCAATATGAGTTTGCAGTGAGGGGATGTCCAGTTTATGAACAAGAGTAGCAAGGGCTGGCACAAGTCAGCACACTGCTGTAGGAGTTCATGTTTTCTTTGCCTGCACTGAACTTGTTTGGTCCAAGTTTGTGACTTGCTGGCTTATTCTTCCTGACTGACTTTGACCAGAGCATGAGTCACTCCTCAGGGTCACCATCATGGAGAAGCTTGTGGTTTTGAATGAGGAATACTGACATCACCACTAAAAATGTCAAGTCAGCCATCCTCCCTAAAGTGATTGCACACAGGAGCCTTTCAGACTATGTCCAGAAAGTGACCAAATTTGGTCTACTTGGGGTAAAGGTAGATCAGCCCCAGGTGATGTGTAGGCTCAGTGATGAGATCTTCGTAGTGTTCTTGGGCTGGTGTATTTTGTGTGATTTCTTTGCTGAATGAGTGGAGCTTTGCAGAGCCCACCCAGAAAGGCAGTCCCACTCCCCCAGGTCCCCAGCACTACATAGTGAGGGGTGTCACAGTTCCCACAGTGAACATGAACAGCCTGGTCAGTACGAGTGACAGGCAGATTTACTCCTAAAAAATGGAGTGGAGTAGTTGTTGCTTCAGCTTTCCAGCAAAACCCTGCTAAACCCTTTGTCAAAACTATTTGCAGAACTATTCTATTAAGGGTGTAGCTCAGGTTTACAAGTGTTTGAGGCAGAACAAGACACCTTGCTCCTAGATGATAATGGAGGAGATGGAATCAGTGGATTTTCCTCTGGAATGAAGCAGCATTATTTTGATCTCTGAATGAGCAGCTGAAGGTCAGCATTCCCCTTGTAGTGACTGTGAATGGTCTGCCAGTCAAATCCCCAGTGCTGCTCAGATTTGCTGGGATTCACCTACTCCATGTACTCCATTTTGCCATGGAACAGGGAGAATGAGAAGTCCTCTGAAATACAAACAATTTCCTGAGCAAGTAAGAGCAGAGAGGGCTGGGAGCAGATTTTCAGCACAGTCCATGGCAGGCTCTGTTGTGAGCAGCAGCTCTGTGACGCTTGTGGAGCCGTGGATTTTACCCATTAATCAAGCTGGGGCCAGGACCATCTCTTTATGCTGTATATTTTGAGTCTTTCTGTTGTGTCATTAATTCCTGGTTGTTCTCTTTCAGTTAGTACTTACAAAGCTCCTTTCAGGCTTTTAGCTACTAGTGCTTCTGTTCTATGGCTTTGGCTTTTTTGGGGTTTGCTCTTTAGTAGCTTCTTTGTAAAAGACTGAGACCTTTTACAAATAAATAGGGATATTGATTGGCAGGGATATTGATTTCAGTATATTTTTTCCCCCAGGAAATAATTACCTAAAAGCAAATCCATTCCTTCTTTCTGAATACCGATCATGTATAAGAGGGGAGGATACTGCCTGCTGCTTCCTTTCTGATTTTCAAAAGCATGGCACACAAAGGATGAAGCTAGATGTGGTACTGGCACATCAGCCTCACCTTTAAGGGAGGAGAGAAGGACAAGTTTTAATTTTGATGGGGCACCTGCTCTGTTAGGATGTGAGACTTGTAATAAATCAGGCATTGTTCAAGCCAGGCTGAGGCATACCTGCAGATTCTGAGGAAATGATGAAGGGGCTTAATAGAAGTGGAGATAAAGCACAATTTGCAGCAAATGATCATTTAGCAGGTCCTGCTAAACCTGCTTGCCCCCATCACGGTGCTGTTCTGTTTGTGTGCACAGCAGTTACTTGGTCCTTACCTGTAAAACAAACAGCTCCTGTAGAGAAAGAGCTGGGATGTGTTCCTGGTATCAATTAACCTGTGCCCTTCCTGCCTGGAACAGTTAGAGCAGTGTGGGGCACATCAAGATTTTACTGAGAAAGCACTCAGGCTGTGCTTTCAGAGCTCTGTGAGTGTGTGTGTCTGTTCTGGAACAATCTGCACCCCTCAGTACCCTCAGAGCACTCTCAAAGAATCAGCACACCTTTGCTTGTATTCAAGAGCAAGGGCATGCAGGTGAGGGATGGTGGGGTGTGGATGAAGAGGTACGCTGGCTTTCAGAGGTGCTGCTGGCTGCCCCCAGTACAGCTGTGATGAATATGCATCAAATGTGATGAATATCTGCTGGATTCAGTTCCACTGCATTTGTAGGATCAAGCTGCTGTTACTCTGTGCCCAGAGGGAGAAGGGAAGTTGAAAGTAGCAGCATGCAGCAGGGCATGCTCCATCTCTGATCAGTCTTAATTAGTGTCTGTGTTCAGGGATTAAGGGTACCTTACAGTGAGATACCAGGCAGAGCATTTTCAACTCACACATTTTAGGATGATTATAGAGTGTTCCTATTTAAGCAGGCTGTGCAGTTGGATGAAGACCTGTTTAAATATAACATGATTGGGAAATGACCATTCTCCAGCAAGGGTGAAATACCTAAGGAATGCATCTCTCCAAATTGCCAGGTGCCATTCTGTGATGCACATCTGCTTTACATCAGACTCTGCCTTACTCAGCTGAAAAACCTGAGCTGGCTGTTGCTTCTGAAAGAAAGACAGCACTTAGGAGCCTTTTTCAGACCTCCCTTCAGTGCCTCAGCTCAATGGCAGAAGAATCTGCTTTCTATTAAAGTGATAAATTGCTTAATTGGAGGTGTAAGCAACCCCCACTGTAAAATTTGTCTTTGTCAGATACATAAAACATTGATTTTCTTTGTTTGCTGTTGCAAACCCCCTGTGGTATGGAGCTGTAGTCTCACATCACCCTGCTACCAAGCAGAGGTGTGTGCTAGCAGAGATGGAGTCTGTTTGCTGTGTGTTTGCTGTGTGCTCTCCCTGCCACGACAGGGCTCTTCTGCCAGTGACCTGGGAACACCCCATCCCTCTTGGCCCAGTGTGTGAGCCACTTGGGGTTCCTGGTGGATCCTGTAACGTGGAGGATTTTATTAAATACACAGTCATGAATTTATCTTCTGGAATCCTATTCCTAATCCCCTGAACTGGAGTCACCCAGCAGATGTTATCACCAAATTGTTCCTAAACACTGCTGTAAGGGCCCCCTTTACTGCCCCCAGAGCAAACAGAGCACTGATGGTTATCTTGCTGGAGGATTGCTGCTGCACGAATCAGCCCCAGCCTGGGGAAGCCACCAGTGCCACAGGCTCATGCAGATTCCCAGAGGATTGAGAAGTGCTGTTCTCTGATCAGGTAACAGTGGAAGCTGCTGTAGAATAAAATGTGAGGATCACTGGAATGAAGGACACATCAGAGGGTAGAAGTGGCCTTCCTGCCTTGTGTATCTGTCTGGGTGAGCCACAGCCTGGCCTCTAAAAACAGCCCCAGCTTTCTAATCAAGTTGTGCTATTTCTCATCAGTTCTTCACCCTTTATTTTCTATTTCTCTTTTTGTCTCCTTCAACTTATTTTTCTTTTCTGCTTCACTAGTCCTCCTACCACATCCTGGTTTGGATAATCCAGCCCTGGGCGCTCAGGCATGTCAGCCAAGTGTTTTCGCATGCTCTGAAAATGGTTGCCAAGCTTGTACCCTTCATACTAGGTCTTTAATGTGAGCTTGGGCATGCTCTTGGGCAAAGGGATTAGGAGCCCTAAGAATAAACATTTCCAGCCTCACAAATTTCAGTTCCTATCATCTGCTTCCCATTCTAGGAGACATCCTAAAGATTTCTTTTCCCATGTGCGGGATACACAGTCCCTGCTTCTGTCAAGTTTTTCTTGTGCACACACAATCTGAGATCTGCTGCTTTCCATTTATGCCTCTTTTCCCCAGCCATAGCCCATTAACATCATCTGAGTCTCTGCCTGATGGCTCTTGGCCAGAGCTCATCTCCTCAGCAATCTGCACGCATGGATGTCCACTTTTTTTTATTTTAGCAGCCCCAGGAGACACCAGATTTCACTGACTCCTTGTTTTCCAGAAAGACATTTCTATTCTCTTCCCAGCAATAACAGCAGTTCTGTTGCTGGTGGTGGCCAGTCTTCCAAAATTTCTGAATTCCCAGGCTGGATCAGTTCTCATAGCGTTTTACTGGGCTTGACTTGGCCCAGGGGGTGCTGCTGCCTTGTTCCACAGCAGTGGGCACGTTGCTTCCTATCAGGATGAAGGGAGCTCTGATGCATCTTGAGGCATGTAATGGGCTCTACTCAGTACTTTGGTCTGGGCTTGTAGAAGATGGCTGCATGTATCTGGTTCTTTCCCTTTTCTTCCATACTTAGGTTGCAGATGACTCAATAGTCTGTATATAATAAGTTTCATGAAGATTTGTGTAAAGATGGATTAAAATTCAGAGCAATGGTTTTTGTGTTGGTTTTGTAGCAGCCTACAAACAGGCCCTCTCAAACCCTCTAAGAGCTCTTTGTCATGGTGTCAGCCAAGAATTTATGTCACTGTGCTGCTGAAGAGTCTCTCCAGGGCCAGACCACCCCAATTCTGTGGCCAGTCTGACCAGCATGGAGCAGGACCCAGTCCCAGCTCTGCCTGTGGCCACACCAGTAGCAGCTGGTCTGGCCTGCACTGAAGAGAGGCTGGGGCCACTGCCAGGGCTGCCCAGGAGCCGTGAGCAGCAGCCCTTGGTCAGCTGCTGCCCTCTCCCTGACAGCTCCTTTGGGCAGGTTTGGAATTGGGTCACAGCAGCAGCTGGGTAGCAAAAGCACATGTAGAGCTGCAAAGGAGTTGGGGTCAGCATGCTGGAGCAAACAGCCTTGCTGAGGCAGCAGGTGTGTGAGGAACACATCCCTGCCCTTGGCTCCTTGCCCTGCTGACTGGTTGGGAGCTCTGGCTCTGCCAGGTGGAAGGCAGGTCTGTGTCCTGGGAGATGCAGGGGGCAAAAGAATCTGACTGTCAGATAATTTCTCTTATTAAATACAGCTGTTTCTTGGTGGTAGGAACTTGGGTTTTCACAAAGCTATATTTAGGTAAGATGTGCCTAAGGGACAGATGCTCCAGCTACTGAAATGTTTTTGTCTTTGCTGCGTTCCCAAGGTTGGGGCTCAGGACCCTGATGCTGCACAATAAGAACTGTGCTCTTTGGAGCATGGTGTGCTTGGTGAAGCAGAGGTATGGAAGGATGTTGGTAACTGCAGCAATCACTCTGTCTCCTTAGTAGTCTCTGCATCTTTGCAGTGCTGTCCTTCCCCTCTGCCAGGTACAAACACTCTGCACACATCAAAGGAAGAGGCAGTCCAACCCATGTCCTCCTGAGTCAACCCCATCCATTCCTGCTGCCTCCACATAAAGTGCCCTGAGCAGTTTAGAACTGCAGAGAGCAGGTTTTCTAGTTGGTACTCACATTCTTTCACCAGGATGGCCTCTCATGGTTTTGATTTCTAGGATTGGGGCCATCTGACTTGTTGCCATGAATGCTTGTACTTACATTGTCTGTCTTACCCCTGCAGGCAGCATCCTCAGCACTGAGCAGTCTGGGCCACGTGTACACAGCCATTGGGGACTACCCAAATGCACTGGCTAGCCACAAGCAGTGTGTCCTCCTTGCCAAGCAGAGCAAAGATGAGCTCTCCGAGGCACGGGAGCTGGGCAACATGGGAGCAGTGTACATCGCAATGGGGGATTTTGAAAATGCAGTGCAGTGCCACGAGCAACATCTGAAGATTGCCAAGGAGCTGGGCAACAAGCGGGAGGAAGCTCGAGCCTACAGCAACCTGGGCAGTGCTTACCACTACCGCAGGAACTTCGACAAAGCCATGTCCTACCACAACTATGTGTTGGAGTTGGCCCAGGAGCTGGCTGAGAAGGCCATTGAGATGCGAGCCTATGCTGGCCTGGGCCATGCAGCTAGATGTATGCAAGACCTGGAGAGGGCTAAGCAGTACCATGAAGAACAGTTGCACATTGCTGAGAGCCTGCAGGACCGAGCTGCTGAAGGCAGAGCCTCCTCCAATCTAGGTAAGGTCCTGACACAGAGCAGAATTTGTCATGCAATGCTGAGACTATCAGAGCTGTTGCCAGGATGCCCAAGATCTGCTGTGTGCTGTCTTTTAGTCACCCCAGTTTCACCAGACTGCCTTAATAAATTAAACAGGCACTTGGCAGATTGTGTGCTGCTGTACTGTATTCCATGTTCAATTATTAAATTCCTTAGAAAAAACACTAGAAAGCACAAACTCATAGCAAAAGGGAAATGAAAAGATAAAATGCATTTGAGGAGCTCTTCAGGAGTTAGGAATAAATGTAGTTCTTGCACTAATGCAAGAAGCGATGGGGTTTGTTACCTGGCCATTTCTTTGGGAGCTTGCCAGCAGGATATGTCGATATTTTGCTGCCTTGTGAGTTGACAGACACGTGGATCAAATCCTAACTAAGTTTGTTTTCCAAATATACTCATTGAAATACTAGAACGTAGGAGTTTTGCATTCTCCTAAGGAGCGGCATTGGCATGCTGCTGGCAGGCTGGGAGAGACTGAGTTACGTTCAAGTGAAGCCTGTTTCTCCTGCTGTCTCACAACACCAGATGTGGGAGCGACCAAGGATGCATTTCTGTCTCTACCATGGCTGTGGCAGTTGTGCTGCCAACGTTCCAGCTGTCGTTCGGGGTGTGTTCTCAGTTGGCTGGGAGCAGCAGAGCAGGACTGGTGCTGGGATATCAAAATAAGTGTTTGTTGGCAGCCCCTGATTCCCAGCCCTTGAAGGCTGCCCCATGCTGTAAATCAGCTCCTGTTTCTGTTTGGCAGTTGGCACTTGGTTCATTTGTAGATGCTAATTGTACTCTGATGTTATCAGCAGCAGGTAATTGAAAAGAGCTTGATGAATTACTTAATTTCTCTTAGTAGCTGAGTCTTCAGGAGCTGAATGAAGAAGATAAGGGGAACTGCAGAAAACAAAACAGTCGCAGCTTTTTAATTAGTGTTGCAGATCTCCTCCTTTATACAAATTGAGGCAGATCCGTGGGGCAAAATAGGTTTGTGATGCAAAAATACTTGTGGGCAGCTTAGCATGAGAGAGCAGTGAGCATGAACAAGGTTTCTGTTAATGTGACAACACCCAGCAGGCACGAGGGCTGGGAGAGGAGCCCTTGCATGAACAGCAAAGCACAAACTACATTCCCCATCTCTTCTCCAGTGTGGAATCTGGTGCTGGGGAGTCTGTGGCTCCAGTCCTGGGGAGGCACAGAGATGTGAGAGATGGACTGGTGCAGCAGAGAATGTTTTTCGGCGCTGGATTTTAGCCTAAATATAACTTTCAGTTGGTATGCTGACTCAGCCACTCCACACTTTGTGTTAGAATAGTTCTCCTAGTGTCTGAGCGTGGGGGTCTCACGTTTCAGCTGTTATTTGGCTATATTTTTTGTCTTCTCTGTCAGAGTTAAGTTATACTGGAGAAAGGGAACATGCAGTTCTTGTTGAGACAATCTATTACTGTTGTTTAAAATGCATCCAGTACCAATCAAAAAGTCAAGTTTTAATTGTCTCTTTCATCTAATCCACATGCAAAACAAAACCTCATCAAAATAACCATGCTGACAGGCAAAAAAATGTATCTAAATGTGTGTTTCCAGGCCAGAATGTTAGAGTTGGCCTCTCTGCTGAAGCAACAGACATTTTCTGTTGCATTTCTCTGATGCAGATGGAAAGCACCCTTAAGTGTGTGATCCAGTGTTAAGCAGGGCAGACAAGGACTGTAACAGAGCCCAGCTGCTGCAGTGTTCTGCAGGGACATCCTCTGCACTCTGGGACGAGGTGAGCAGGAGGTGATGGACTGAGGGTAAAGCACAAGCTATCAGCCTTTCACAAGATCTGGAGTTTAACCAGAAGTCTCAACCTTTGCAGAGCATCTGGTATTTCCAAACACTCAGGCTCCATGTGGAGAGCAGGCTTTCCAGCCTCTGCAGCTTTTAAGGGTTCCTACTACGATGGAGAGAAGACACTTCACATTATTAATTGAACACACTTTAAAGTCTCTTGGTGCTGCCTCTTTGCAGCTCCAAGGGAACTTCTGTACCTCTTTTCATGTGCTCATCATGTTACCCAAAGATGCCAGATATTTTCTCTTGAAGCTTTTGCAATTAATGTCAAAAAACATTTGCAGGGGCTCCTTCAGTGGCTCCCAAATCCCCAGGCTTGTTCACAGGTGTTTGCAAAGTAGCCACAGGCATTATTAGCACAGAGTTTAATAGAAGTGTAGGTGGTATCATCAGCAGAATCAGAGCTCCTATTCCCATGTCTCATAACAAATGCAAGATGATTTGACTGAAATTGAAAAGCATCTACAAGTGCTGTCTCACTCAATGTGTCAAGTCTGAGCTCTGGAGCTACCGGGTATCACTTCTGGAAATAAAGAGCAATTTTATAAGGCCAGACTCTGTCCGCTTGTGGTGAATGGGTTCTTTTGTATAACATAAAACCTAAACCTTCCCTGGGCTTTCCCTGTTAGAGGCAAGGAGGCAGTTTGTTCACAAGGGCTGTGCCCTGCTGAGCGTGAAGAGCCAGGGAAGGGTCCAGGCTGCAGGCAGCCCTGGTGTGCAGGGTGCTGTACAGGGCACTGTGTTTGTTGAGCTCATTTCTGTTGTTTTTCAGGAATCATTCACCAGATGAAAGGAGACTATGACACGGCTCTGCGGCTGCACAAGACACACCTGTCCATAGCGCAGGAGCTGAGCGATTACGCGGCCCAGGGCCGCGCCTACGGCAACATGGGCAACGCTTACAACGCCCTGGGCATGTATGACCAGGCTGTCAAGTACCATCGGCAGGAGCTGCAGATCTCCATGGAAGTCAACGACCGTGCTTCTCAGGCATCCACACACGGGAACTTGGCAGTTGCTTATCAGGCACTGGGTGCCCATGACCGTGCTCTGCAGCACTACCAAAATCATCTCAACATTGCCCGGGAGCTGCGGGACATCCAGAGCGAAGCGCGAGCCCTCAGCAATTTGGGCAACTTCCACTGCACACGAGGAGAGTTTGTGCAGGCGGCCCCGTACTATGAGCAGTACCTGCGCTTGTCCCCAGAGCTGCAGGACATGGAAGGCGAGGGGAAAGTTTGCCACAACCTTGGTTATGCCCATTATTGCCTCGGGAACTATGAGGAAGCTGTTAAGTACTACGAGCAGGATCTTGCCTTAGCAAAGGATCTTCATGACAAGCTGAGCCAAGCCAAAGCCTATTGCAATCTGGGCTTGGCCTTCAAAGCCTTGATGGACTTCAGCAAAGCAGAGGAGTGTCAAAAGTACCTGCTGTCCCTGGCACAGTCTCTGAACAATTCCCAGGCCAAATTCCGAGCTCTGGGGAACTTGGGGGATATTTTTGTCTGTAAAAAAGATGTACATGGTGCAATAAAATTTTATGAGCAGCAGTTGAGCTTAGCCCATCATGTTAAAGACAGGAGACTGGAAGCCAATGCCTATGCAGCCCTGGGCTCTGCATACAGGATGGTGCAGAAGTGTGACAAGGCTTTAGGTTACCACACGCAGGAGCTGGAGGTGTACCAGGAGCTGGGGGATATGTCGGGTGAATGCAGAGCACATGGTCACCTTGCTGCAGTGTATATGTCACTTGGGAAGTACACCATGGCCTTCAAGTGCTACGAAGAACAGCTGGAGCTGGGCCAGAAGTTGAAGGACCCCAGCATCGAAGCCCAGGTCTACGGTAACATGGGCATTACCAAGATGAACATGAATGTCATGGAGGAAGCAATTGGCTACTTTGAGCAGCAGCTGGCCATGCTGCAGCAGCTCAGTGGGAATGAATCCGTATTAGATCGGGGCCGAGCATACGGGAACCTGGGAGATTGTTATGAGGCTCTGGGAGATTTTGAGGAAGCTATAAAGTATTATGAACAGTACCTGTCTGTGGCTCAAAGCTTGAACCGTATGCAAGATCAGGCAAAAGCCTACCGAGGCTTGGGCAGTGGGCACAGGTAAGGAGCTGCACGTGTGTTCTAATGTCAGTGAGGTACAAGTACAGCTGATGCAGTGTGGTACTGATGGGGTGTGTTTGAGGGCCTTGGCACACACACACTGATGCTGCACAGGGGTGAGTTAAGAGTCCTGTGGGTGCTGAGGACTGTGCTGACACCTCAAATCGCAAAGCTGATGTCACTGCCCAGAGAGGAGGAGTTTGATTGAAAAGTGCTGGGGATGTCTCCTGGGAGACAGCCTCTGACTAGAAGGTTTGAGCTGACATCCGGGGGAAATGGCAAAACACCTTCTCTCAAGGAAATACCGGCAAAATAAACACTGCTGTTTTCTTCCCTTGTAGGGCTATGGGAAGTTTACAGCAGGCTCTGGTGTGCTTTGAGAAGAGGCTTGTAGTGGCACATGAGCTGGGGGAGGCATTTAACAAAGCCCAGGCTTACGGGGAGTTGGGAAGTCTGCACAGCCAGCTGGGCAACTATGAGCAAGCCATCTCGTGCCTGGAGCGGCAGCTGAACATCGCCCGGGAGATGAAGGACCGAGCCCTGGAGAGTGATGCTGCCTGTGGCCTGGGTGGGGTCTACCAGCAGATGGGCGAGTACGAGACAGCCCTGCAGTACCACCAGCTGGACCTGCAGATTGCTGAGGAGACCAACAACCCCGCCGGCCAGGGCCGGGCCTACGGCAACCTGGGCCTCACCTACGAGTCCCTGGGCACCTACGAGAGGGCCGTGGTTTATCAGGAACAGCACCTCAGCATTGCAGCGCAAATGAACGACCTTGTAGCCAAAACTGTGTCTTACAGCAGCCTGGGGAGGACTCATCATGCTTTACAGAACTACTCTCAGGCTGTGATGTACCTGCAGGAAGGTAAGAGGCTGAGTCACACAACAGAGCATGCGGTGCTAGGGTCAGAAGGGTAGAAGGAAGACATGGAGAGGTGAGGTACTGTATACATGGCTCAAACAGCATGTGCTTGACAGTGGCCTTTGGTGCAGAAGCTCTTGCAGACATCCACAGCTTCTGCTGAGCATCTGTGTGAGTAGCTGTCTGTGGAGCTGTTATGGCCAGCCTACCATCTCAGTTGGAGCCTTCTTGGTGCCCTCTAGACAAAGCATGATCTGTGCCTTCCTGAAGGCATCTTAGGTGCCTCAGAGCATGAATCTGGACTGCATCTAGCAGAGTCTCTTTGTAAAGCTCGTGTGTGCCTGAAGGTATAAACTTTCTCTATAAATGGCACTCCATACCAGGATCTGGCTCTGGGAAAACCACAGAGGGTTATGATGAATCTCTCTGATCCTGAGAGGTCTGTTAGGAGAGATTTATGCCTTGCTGGAACCTGGCTGTTCCTGTGTGTTCACCTAGGAGTGAGACAAAGTGGGTGAGTTTCTCTAAAGTCTGAGTGAAAACAAGTGCTGCTTGATAGAGAGGTGAGGAAAATCCAACCTGAGGTGTCCAGGAGCTGTCTGCCACTGCTGAGTGCTGGGTCAGCGCTGGCCTGGGAGCTGTGCTGCTGCAAGGGTTGCAGCATGCAGGCAGCAGCTGATGGGGCTCTGATGCAGCAGATGAGCAATGTAGCTGGAGTGCATGAAGCTGGAGGCCGAAGGATGTATTACATCAGTTAGTTTGGTTTTCATGAAACTGACCTTGGCAGGATTCCAGTATGCTGTTAGAAGGGGAGAAATGAAACACAGCTCCTTCTCCTGGTGTGCTGCAGAATTCCTGCATAGCCTGGGAATGCTAGCTGCTGCTGAGCTGTGTGGTGACAGCCAGGACCCTGCTTCCCAGGCTGGGGGAAACCTGAGGTGCCTCAGAGGAGGTGTCCCTGTTGTCAGCAGGGGCCACCAAGGCGAGAGGTTTGGAGTGTGTGGAAGCAGGGACAGCACAGAATGTGCTGCTGGAAGTGAAATGAGCTCCAAGTCATTCAGGCCAGGCCCCTGCCCTCTTCTCTGGCTCAGCACATAAACCATGCAGAGCCTGCCAGAGAGCTGGGGAGAGCTGATGGGAAACAAGCCAGGAATGTGGCAAGAGGTGTCTTTTCTGGCAGTGTTTGACAGTTCAGTGTGATTTTGTTTGTCTGTGTGGCTTTTAGGGTTTAAAAGTTGAACTTTCTGATAGGGGCTTACTGAGTGTGTCTTGGGGGATGGTGCCTTAACCTCACTTAGGGAGGGGTCAGTCCATGGAAGTGTTTGTCACCTCTCATGCTGGTGCTGATGTGAGGGCTGGCAGCAGCTGCCCAGCTCTGGTACTGCCCCACTGGTCATCCTGGTGCTGTCCCTGCCCCGCTCATCGTCCCACCACTGGTGCTGCCCCGCTTTCTGTCCCAGTGCTGGCAGCTCCACAGCTGTCTCTGCCTGCACAGGAGCCCCATGGGACTGAGGCCACAGCCCCTTCTCCCCTCTGGCACTCTCTCACTCTGACTCCTTTTCAGGACTGAGGCTGGCAGAACAGCTGGGACGAAGAGAAGATGAAGCAAAAATCCGTCATGGCCTCGGCCTCTCCCTCTGGGCGAGCGGGAACCTGGAGGAGTCCCAGCACCAGGTATACCATGGTCTGCCCCGTGCTGGGGGGCTTGTGTCCTCCAAGTCCTGTGGGTGATTCCTGTTCCCAGGGAAGAAAATGTCTGGTGTGAGCCAAAGCTCCCCAGCCTGAGGGGATCATCCTGCTTTCCCAGCCAGTGCTCTGTGCAGTGTCCATAAGGAAGTCACTGTGGCTGTTTTCCCTCCCAGCTGTACCGGGCCTCTGCGCTGTTTGAAACCATCCGCCACGAGGTGCAGCTGAGCACGGATTACAAGCTGTCACTCTTCGACCTGCAGACATCTTCCTATCAGGCCCTGCAGCGAGTTCTTGTCAGTCTGGGTAAGAGATGCCTTCAGATGCCAGGTTGGAACTCCAGGCTGATGCCAGGAGTTCAGCTGGACTTGTGGGGTCGTAGTTCCTGATATGTCCTTTCCTCCACAGCTGTCTGACACAGCACAGCTTTTCTGTTCCAGGACAGCAATATGGGTGTCTGTCTTTAGGTTTGGGGTGCCTTTGGTTTTTCTTCCTTGTTTCCTCCATTGATTTGCCTTTCTGTGGCTTGTTGTGTAACTGCCTGCAGCAGATATATTCTGTGGGATTGTCTTCCAGTGCAGAGACTGCTCTTTTGGGGAATAGGCAATACTTCTTCCCCAGGTTTCTGTTGGGATTGGGATAGCAACTGTCCCTGTTCCATGAACATGGCACTGCAGACCACACTTGTGTCAGGTCTGAGACATGACTTTGTCTTTTTAGGTCACCATGACGAGGCACTGGCAGTAGCAGAGAGAGGACGAACGAGGGCTTTTGCTGACCTGCTCGTGGAACGTCAGACTGGACAGCAGGACTCAGATCCCTATTCTCCTGTGACCCTTGACCAGGTCCTGGAGACTGTGAATGGCCAGAGGGGACTTGTTCTCTACTACTCACTGGCTGCAGGTTATCTGTACAGCTGGCTGCTGGCTCCTGGGGCAGGTGAGCTCCTTTTTGGACAAAAGAGCCTTGGGAAAAGGCCTTGCAAAGGGAGAATAGGAATGTATTTGGGTGAATGTAGGGAGGAATAATTTAAAGCTGAATAGACTAAAGGCTACAGCACAGCCACCCCCTGCCCCCCATGTGGCTTGTGCCACAGCAGTAATGACTCTGAAGTGCTTATTCAGGACTTTGATGTTCACCTGGAGATGGAAATGTTTCACATGTTTAATATTTTCATTTTTCAACCTCCAATCTATATATATTTCCCACAGGGCAGAGCAGAAGAGTAATGAAATTCCAAGTATGTTGGCTCTATGAGAATTTTCTATGCATAAGAATCCCTACTTTAATTATAGTTCTATACTTTATTCTTCCAAAAGCTTTTGACATTTATTCACTGAAGTGGATTGCAGAAACAGAAGGGCATCCCCACTTCCTGATATGCCATTGAACTGCCTGATTCTCACATGAATGTGGAAACACTTATCACAGAGGAGCAAGGAGGATTAATTTGAAGAGGATTGCTTTTTGCAGACAGCTGTTATTCATTATCTAATAAAGTGATGACTGTAAATTTTAACAAGTTCTTTCTGGATATAATTTAATAATTGCAGCCCTTCATCATGACAAAGCTAAAGAGATAAAAAGCACTATTTAGATGGCACGGAAAATGCTTCAGAAAGGGAAGGAAGCACTCACACATGCCTGACTTAGATGGGATGACAGTGGTTGGAAGAGACACTTTTTGGGAGTGTTTTGCAATGTTGCACATTTGAGTGTAAGATGGGATTGTCCTGCTGTGCATCCAGGCACTAATTGGCTCTTCAGGCCTGTAGTTTGGACAATAAAATGCCAATAATTCTGTAGTACCACTATCAGGCTGAATGTATTAAAATTATATAGGATATGCCACTGGGCTTCATAATCAATCTCCTCCTTGCCCAAAGTGAGTCTTTGAGAAAAGCAATTGCAGTGTTTGAGTCCAGGGTTTGTGACTGCCTCTTTGAAGGTTCTGTCAGGTGATGGGAAGGGTACAGGCTGTGGTGCTTCAGGGGTTTTTCTCAAGAAACTTTGCTGGGAGCTCAGAACCTCTTGGCTGTTGCTGTGTTTGCTGCTGTTGCTGTACGAGGAATTGCTTTATTCTTTGTTCCTCTGCTCTTCTCTAGTTGGTGTAATAATTGATGCTGCTAAGGCATCCAGAGCAGCCTTTTACTGTTGATCACAGGCTGCAGAATTAATTATATCAGGAAGAATAGAGCAGTCTGAAAGCAGGAAGGTTTTATCTGCAGTAGCAGTGGAATTCTCAGCAAAACAGGAAGTGGCCTTTATCTGGTTTACCCATTGTGAAATGCTATCTTTTAATAATTCACTGTGCTTTAATCCATCTTCTTCCCTTTTATAGAGTGGAATCACAGTGTGTGATGTGAGGAGGTTCTGCTGTAGTAACAACAGTCTTATTCAGCCTTGTGTGTTCAGTTAATTTGCTCAGAGGCTGTTAATAGGTATTTTTCATGTGCATCAATTGAAATGTGAATTACTCTGGCAGGAGCTTGTATGGAAGATCTGGTTTATAATTTATGTGAGTGCTGCAATAGCAGAGGCATTCTGAGCATCTTGTAAAAGCTATTCTCTGTCTTTATACCTTTGAGCCATTATCTGCAAAGTACAAATCTAGATTTTAAAAACAAAGCTGGAAATGCTGGAGAAGTTCAGTGGAGACCTGAATACTTTGTCCCAGTTATGCTGGAAATGCCAAATGCTTGAGGCTGTGCCATCTTCTTAGACAGCTGCTGGCAGCACTGTTCTAGCCCTGCAGAAATAACCTCCTGATTCTGGTGCCTTGCAGGAATTCTGAAATTCCATGAGTATTATCTGGGTGACAGCCTGACAGAAAATGCTGGGGACTTCCATGAAGCCAACAGCGTGGCCCTGCAGATGATGACAAACTCAGCACTGGAGCAGCACATCTCCAGCGTGCGGGAGGCTCTGGGAGTGGATTCCTACTACACAAGGTGAGTTGGGATCAGGGTGTCTAACATCCTGGTCTCTGCTCTCCACCTGAATTTATAACGTTTTGGGATGAGCTAATTGGCTGAGAAATCTGAGAACTGAGAGTCAGAGAAGGGGCAAATTTTCAGTGCAGCAACAAAAAAATGGCTTTGCTTTTGTGACCATGATTATTTTCCTACCAAACAACTCTATGCACATGCAAATAAGATCCAAACACACAGGCTGTGTGGTGAATCTGTAGATTGGATGAGGAGGCAGGTGCCATGTCTGACTGCATATGGACAGATTTCTTCCTGCTTACAGTTTCCAGTGTAATTAATTCTCTTTCAACGGTTTGCTTTGAAAAACTGCAAATACCATAGGAATTCTAACCACCCCCCCAATATGGCTTGTGGCTATAGCTGAGTAAATAATTTAGAACCCACATGTTGATTATTGAATCTTACCCTGCAGACATGCAGATACACAAGATCCATAACTGAAATCTGCAGTTGGACCTCATGCAGAAGTTTTGCAGATAGTTTTTAGTCTCATTAACTGTTTGTCACCACATATTCTCCTCCTGGCAAAGGCAGTCCTTCAGTCTTCAGGTTCTGTGATGAGTTTTTAATTTGCTGGGATGTCAGCTTCTTCCTCACTTTGTGGTAATGGTAGGGGTATGTTTTTGGTTAAGGATTCTGGGTTTAATGCTTGTCTCCAAGATCCTTGGACCAGTGTGGTACGATCATAGGCAGATGTTCTTTCCCCATGTCAAAATCACGTGCAGAGAACCAAGCAAACAAATCTTGGCTGTTCCATGTGGGTGAACATCACTTTCTACTTTGAAATTTCTTCCCTGGGTGGTTGGAGTGCTTCCCCTCAGCCCCCCAGGGCCCCAGCAGAAGCTGCCAGCCTCAGTCCCAGCTCCAGTGCTCTGCCCAACACCAGAGAGCAGCAAGGTGTGAATATGCTCAGCACATGTGAATGAACTTGACTGCTCAGTCCCTGGCTGGCTGGAGAGCTCTGGGGTTCAGGTTGAAGAGTTGGTGCTGTCCATACTGCTGTGAGCAGGGTCAGAGGTATTGCTGAGTCTCCAGAGCATGTCTTCACACTTTCTGGAGGGGAAGAGATGCACAGGATGTTCAGTTCCACACTGCAGCCCTCAGGTTCTGCTAGAAAGGTTCTTTTCAGCTGGTCTAATTAATCCTCAAAGCAGCGCATTCTTGCAAAAAAAAAAGAAGTGTAAGGGATTTTAAAGTCTGCTTGAACTTGTGTCAGAACAGACTCTGCTCTCTTTAGGGAGAGCATGTGACCTGCTCTCTTGGGTTCATGAACTCAAGATTTTTGCCTCTTTAAGGAGCTGTGAGTGTTACTCCAAACTGTGCCAGGACTCAGAGCTGAGCATGTCTCAGCTGGAGGAAAAATGTGCAGGGAGAAGCTGTTGACAACCTTTTCTTCTCCCTTTTTTCCCTTATGTAGTTTTTTTTATCCCCCGTCTGTGGTTCAGCTGTCCCCATTTCAGTGTTCATGAAGTGATTGGCTTTTGTCAGGACTTAGCAGGTTATAAATCATGTTGACCTGGAAATTCACTTACAAGAGATCCATGACCCATACAGCAACAGAAGTACAGCTCTAGTTGCCTGCACAAGTATGGGCTGTATGTTCATTTAATTCCTGTCCTCTTTATTGGGAAACATACCATTGAGGAGAGGCTTCAAGCTGTCAGGGCCCCAAAAAGAAGCAGAAATTAAATGCAAGGAGGCTTCATCATGTAGCATCATAGGTTTATCTTAAGTGTACAGATTCCAAGGTTTATGATGTGTCATTGTTGTGGTTTAGGAATGGTACTCCCCAGTTTAGTTCTCCCACTGGGACTCTCCAAACCCCAGTACAGCTTGCTTGCTCCCTCCCCCTCTCTCCCTCCTGGTGGCTGGAGAAGAGAATTGGAGGCACAAAATGTGAAGATCACGGGTTGAAATAAGAACAGTTTACTGGAAACAGCAATGAGACAAGGAAGCAAACAGTAACAGCAGCAACATTAACAATGAAAGCAAACAAAATAGAGAGAATGATTCACATGCAAAATGCTCACTAAGCCCAACCTAGCCCACCATGAGCACACCAACTGCATGGAGAAAGTTTAGATATTAATGTCAGGAGACTGGGAATTTAGAATTGTTGGGCAGTTTCTCTGTATTGCTGCTGCACTTGGGGCACTGATAGAGTAAATTGTTCTGTGCTTTCCCTCTTTGTATAACAGGAATGGCAACACAGCTCCCTCTGCTATGTCACTCTTCACCAGTGAAGGAAGTATGTGGAGCTTGAAGTCTCCAGACTGTGGAGATCTGGAAAGTGCTCACAGGTGTTCTTAGGCAGATAAGGGCTGAGTTGGTGTTTCCTGCAGACTCAGCTTTGCAGTGTTGTGCTGCAGCTTTAGAAGTCCCTGCCTGCACTGCACAGTAAGGGCTCTGCACTCCCACCTGTGTGTGCCACTCACTAAACCTTGAGGAATCCCAGAAGAGGAGGAAATGAGGCTGGTACTGTCTTACATGCCTGACAAAAGGCAAGCCAGGGAAGATTTGGCATTAGCATTTGTTTGAGCTTCTGTTTGAAAAACATTTTTGCTTGGACTGGCTGAGCATTTATCATCAAGCTGTTGGTTCTTCTCTCAGCAATGACCCCTTCATCTCACTGATTCCCCCCCAGAGCCTGTGCTAGCAGTGAGACAGAGAGTGAAGCTGGGGATATCATGGACCAGCAGTTTGAGGAGATGAATAACAAGCTGAACTCAATGACTGATCCAACTGGCTTCCTGAGGATGGTCAGCAGGAACAATCTATTGAACAGGTGAGAATGTAGCACTGCTGCAGGGATCAGCAAGCAGGGGATGTCTTGGTGATGGGCTGCTCTCTAAATTGAAAGTTCAGGTGCATCCAGTGCCAGTGCTCAAGGGGAGAGGCAGCAAGGACTGGTCCCAGTTGTAAGTGATGACTGTCCAGAGGAGTAGCTGTTCTGAATTTGCTCTTCTCCTGGCCAAGTGCTGATTTTGAGACTCCAGGCAGTTGCAGGGGAGCACTGTTTTGTCCCTGCTGTGTGTGAGATGTGGAACTTGGAGCTCTCTCCTGCACACTTGTTACGGAAATACAGGTTTCTGTTGAACTCAAGTGTTGTACCAATTAGATGGGAATATGCTGCATTTCCAGAGTTACAGGACTGTACTAGCTGCAAGTCTCCACTCATTTTCTGCTTCTTACAACTTGTTCTCAGCCTTTCACATGACTGTGCTGATTAGGGCTTAGGGCAACCATTTGGAAAGAAAATTGAAGACAGAATTTTTCCAGTGTGGCTGTGTGATGCAACCCAGGGTTTCTGACTGGATCTGTGCTCGATTGTGGTTTATGAGCACAGGATACCCTAGGCCTTTCTCAGCTGGAAAAGCAAATGTGATCAGCCTGGAGTGTTGTGAGCCACCATTGGAGCTTGTGAACTGTTACAGTATCCCCACGGAACTGGGAGCTGCCTGCTGGCACCAGCAGCTGGCCTGGTTTTCTTCTCAGAATCCACAAGCATGTCTGTTCAAGCTGCTGCACTGATGAAGGACTGTGAGTACTTGCTAGTTTGGGATCACACAGGCAGATCCCCAGAGTTGCTGAGATGTTTTGCCAGTTTATCAGGCTTAGAAAGAGAGGAGATTGTCCCTCTGATTACAGTGGGAAGTAGGATGTGATTCTGTTCCAGGGAATGCTAATCTTCAGGAACAGTGCAGTGGCCAACCATGCTGCATCTCTGTCTTTCTGCTCCACAGGAGCTGTATACATTACTTTGAATCCTGACCTAGGAGCTTAACTCAGGTGTCTTGTCAAGTAAGTAGTTTGTAGTTCTTAGGAGCAGCCCAGGGATGGAGCATCTTGTGCACTTAACTAAAAGCACCCTTAGAAGAGAAGCAAGGGGAAGCATTAGAACAACTGTGTGTGTGATGTCCTTGCAATAAGCACTGAGCTGGAAAAGTAAGGAGAACACTGCTGGTTGGCCTCCCTGCCTGCCCCTCTCCTTTTGCCTCTGGAGAGGGACCTGGGGATGGAGCTAACATTGCCACATCTGTTTGCAGCTGGCTTGCTGAGCCTCGAATTCAGGGTAGGTGCTTCTAAGCATAGAATATCAGGATTTTTTGTCAGTTCTGCTTAGGAAAGCAAACTTGGAGGGTTAGCAGTTCACCTAGGAAACTTCTGAGAGGATATGGGCTTTGTAGGAGAAAGAAGCAACGAAGGAACACTGTGGTGATCTCAGGACAGGGCAACGGCTGTCTGAGCTGAGGATGCCACTGGTACAGCCACCAAGATAGGCACACTGGCTCATGTCTTCTTGCAGCTTCTATTTTCTCTGCTTCTTCGGTAGGGCAGGCTGATCAGGATCATTGGAGCCTATTACTGCCCTCAGGGCCTGACAACTTGCCCTGGAGAGCCATACAGCTGACCTTTTCCAGAGCAGAGGGATGGGGGCATCCCTGGGGGGCTGGCCAGCCCAGGCAGATGGGACAGCAGTGGCTGGGGATCCTTTCTGTGGTGATTCTCTGCCCTCCAGGATGCAGTGCTGCAGATGCAGACCACCCTAGCAGAGAGTGCTGGGGTGGGCTGTGGTTTTTTGCAACCACGAGTGGGTTCTGGAGATACTTGTGGATCCTTGAAAGGATCCACAGGGAGCTCAGATCTGGCTGTTTTGTGTGTGTGTGTCAAGATCCTGAATGTGGATTTAGGGTTGCATCTTTAATAGGAAGAGTCTCTTTGAGGAAGGCTTGATGGGTATCCAACTTCCTGAGGCTGTCAGACCCTGCAGCACCAGGCCTGACTTCCAGCCCTCCCAATGGCTGTGCTTGGCCATGGGGAGTATTTGACTTGTCCAAAATCCTAATTAGTGCTAAGGCAGGAGCAGCTCCGTGCTGGTTCTGGGATGAACCCCTCCTTCTGCCCAGGCCCAGCCACTCATCCTTAGCAGGCAGGGCCAGCACCTGTGATGGTGGTGGTCAGCCAGGTCAGTCTGACCCTGTTCTCTAAGGCTTTGCTTTGTTCCTGCATCTCTAAGACAAAGGGAGGGAGTGGAGCTAAGCCCCGGCTGTTTGTGCTGTTTTTCCGCTTGCTGCAGGCCAGGCTGCCTGTACAAAGGGTTATAAATCAGCAGCACTGCAGAGTCTGAGCAAAGGCTTCCAAATGAGAGATTTCACTCTTCAGACATCAGGGGAACCTCTGCATTGCAAGAGCAAGGTAGAAATCATCAGTGCACCTAGAGCCTTTTGTTGGCTTCTTTGGGAGAAAAGGATGGGCTGGCCAGGGCTCCTGGTCAGCTCCACTTGCCACAAGAGGTCTGTCCATCCTCCCCTGTGGATTTGCTCACTCTTTGTGTACACACCCACACACACATGCAGAGGCAGGAGATGTGAGAGATTTATGGTGCTTCCTTGGTTTTGTTCTCATAAAAAGCAATCTGAGTGGTGAAGAAATAAATCTAGAGCTGCTTGGCTGGGAAACCCAAGATGCAGGAGAGCTTTGCTGATTGGAGTAATCAAGCCCCCATTCCCTGTAGTAAATGAGTGTAACAATCACTGAACATGGGCTGTGGGGCTGGCAAGTGCTGCCTGATGGCAACAAGCCACTCAGGGTGGATCAGAGCACAAGGTCCTGAGGGACCACTGGGATATCCCTGCAGAGATTTTCTTTCCTGATTTTCTGATTTTAAAATCTGTGCTTCATAAGGCTGAACCCTGCAGTCAGATGCTGGATGAAGCAGGGCAGATGGGTGTGAGGGGAGCACACAGCTCATCAGCCTGTGCTGATCCCCTGTTGCACAAATCACCCAGACAAGTTTCCAGCAGGTCTGAGCAGCGTACTCGTCCTGTCACTGAAATCTTGGGTTGGAGAGTATGGGCATCAGACACCAGCCTTTTTTTTGGAATTCTGAGGTTATTCCTATATGCCCATAAGATGGAATTTCCTTGTGGGTGGTAAGAGCATTTTTTTTTTCAGAAAACTACAGATTTTAGGCATGATATGAGCTGTGTCAGAAGGCTGATTGCAGCAGCTGAGGAGAGAAGGAGGGGGAAAAATGTAATTTCTGAGTCTGTGTTGGTATGTATCAGAAATGGTTGGAGTATGTCCCAGACCTCCCTTCCTTTCCTTTGAGGTCCACCTGCTAAAATGTTTTAGAAAATTACCCTTTCCAGATAAAATGATTGTTTGTGCCCCAAGCCAAGGATAACATTTCTGGGGAACACAGCTGCTGGGCTAGTGAGCCCAGAATGGGGCAACTTCATTTCCTCAGCAGGGCAGACACTTGTGGCTGCTGATGCCAGGAGATCATGTGCAGAGCTCTGTGGGAATATCAGAAATGGGCACCAGGTGTTGCACAGCAGTGGCAGAAGTGCAGAATTTTGATGTCTCGTGCTTTGCCTGTTGTCACATTTCCTCTGATATCATTCTAGGTCAGTTGGTGCACAACCCAAGTGCAAATCCTCCTGGGCTGTGGTCAGTTGTCAGTGGGTCTCATGCCTGCCTGCACACGGCTGCTACCCAAACGTGTGCAGGAACAACTGGGAACAGCGCCTCAGGCACTGGAGTGTGTAGAGAAGCTCCATAGCAGTGTCATATGCTGTCTGCAGCTGGTTCATCCTGCCATTAATGTCACTGTTCACTCAGGTGTGAAGCTGAATGGGAGACTGAAGTCCTCCCATGGAGCATCTTACACAGCAGAATCCCCTGGGTGACAGGGCCTGGCTCATGTCACTGTTGGAAGTCGGGGCAGCCACAGGGCAGCTCAGATTCCTGCAGCTAACCTCTCCCTTGCCTTTTGCCCACAGGAGCTGTCAGAGCATGACCAGCCTGTTCAGCAGTACCATGTCTCCTGTTAAGGATGGAACATCATCACTTCAAAGGAGGCAGACTTCTTTCACCAAACCCCCACTCCGTGCTCTCTACGACTTACTGATAGGACCCATGGAAGGAGTAAGCTTTTGGCACAGACACTTATCAAAACCTTCTCAGTGTGGGAAAGCAAGAATAGATGGCCTGGGGCTGGTTTCTGAAGTGTGGTATTTTCACAGACCAGTCTGGATTGGAAGGGGTCTTAGCGACCATTTAGAGTGGAGAATCTAGAAACAAGGATCTAGTCCTGCATACTTGTTTTTTTTGTGGGCTGCCAGTGTTTACAGCTGGAGCAAATTTCAGTTTTTTGAAGTTACTCTTTCCTGGAGTGAAAACAAGCTGGTCTTATGATACACTAGATGAATAAATTTCCAGTTACATGGGACAAGGAGCAGTTGGCACATTTTGTGTCCAGCTGCATGTTCCCTATTGATTAATTGCTTTGCTTCACTTTTCCATCCAAAAGATGCCTTCTGGTGACTCTGGGTTGATGACAAATGTCAAGTGTCTGGAAGTGCAAGCCACGGACACAATCTGTCTGTAGATTGTTTGCTCTTCAGAGGAAATGGCTATTTAGAAATATCAGAAAGAATAGTCTCTGGCAAAGGATGAGGTGTTGACAATACTGACAAGGCATAGGTGGTTGGGGTAAGCCAAGGTTTCAGGCTGGAGCAGAAGAAGCTGCAGTTCCAGGGTGAGGCTGGGCCCCACTGGGCTGAGGCCAGGATGATGACCCAGAGCAGACAGGTCAGTGCCCTCAGCGCTCACTTGTCCCAGTGGAACTGGCTGGGCACAGGTGAGCAGCACTCCAGCTGCACAGGACATGTGCTCATCTGTCACACAGAGCATGGCCCTGATGTGGCTGTTCCCAAACCCAACATGGGGTCAGACTAGAGCCTGATGCTTGGGAGGTGCAGGCAGGGACAGGGGTGGAGTGGAAGGGCCAAATTAATTCTCTCTGCTTTCTTTTCAGGGTTTGATGCATTCCAGTGGGCCTGTTGGCCGCCACCGTCAGCTGATCCTGGTTCTGGAGGGAGAACTGTACCTCATTCCCTTTGCTCTCCTGAAGGGCAGTTCCTCCAATGAGTACCTCTACGAGCGCTTCAGCCTCATTGCAGTGCCATCCATCCAGTCACTGAACCCCAGCTCCAAGGTCTGACACTGCTTATGAAACCCCTCTCACAGAACCTGTCCTGTGGGTGCAGGTCCTGTACATGCTCAGAAAGCAGCAGCTCTGTCCTGCTGTGCCAGACATGAGAACAGAAACCACAAACAGGCCACCCTGGGCCTGAGGAGCATGCTGAGCACCACAGCTCTGAAGTAGGTTCTGATGTAGTTCCTGCAGCACAAAATCACAGCCCTAGGCATGCCAGGAAGGACAAAGGGATTGGATCATTTAGATATCTTCTTCTAAAGAATTGCATGTGCTGGGTGTGGAACTACATGGCAGACTACAGAGATGTAGGTGTCTGTGATCTGTGCTGAGCTTCCTTGCCAAGCTGACTGTTCTGTCACACTGCTGGTATGTTCATCTCCATTTTAGCATTCTGAGTGGGGAAGGCCACTAATGTCTCAGGACACCAAAGCTATGAGGGAGAGCAAATCCCACAGGTGAATCCTGCAGAAGTATCTTCACGCTGAGGTTTGGCAGCAGCATTTCTAATGCTCAGGTCTCTGGGAGAATGCACCAAGTCATATTTGCTCTTGCTGGGCAGCGTTTTGCAGCACATTTTGGTTTGCCCTGGTAAGCACAGTCAGTGGAACAGCAAAAATGTCTGAATCTTGTCAGCATTACTGCCCTTCCATTCAGTATCAGCTGCCTGCAGCACCTGCTGCTGGCAGTGCTGACACTGATCTTGGAAATAACGGGTGCGAGGAATCTCTTGGGGAGTGATTGCAGGTAGTGTTCCAGTAATGTGAGAACCTGCAATCTTCTTTATGTTTTTAGCTTTGCTGCAGCCCTCAAAAGGACCTGGGCTGTATCTGCTGCTTTCTGTTCTTACTTTTTTGTTCACCCAAGATCTGGGGATAGAAGTCTTGAGCAGACTCAAGCAGAGGTGTTCCTTGGAATATTTAAACAGAAGAAACTAAAGAAATGCAGTCTTCCTGTAATTATGACAACCAGACTTATGTTTAGAACCAAAGGGACAGGATATTTTATCACCAGCACCATAAAACCCAGATTTTTGAATTCCGTTTTCTCTTTCTCTTTCTCTGTGTAGTCCCAGGTGAGGAAGAATACTCCTGCTTACTCCAGTTCTACCTCAATGGCAGCTGTGATAGGAAATCCCAAGCTCCCTTCAGCAGTTATGGACAGGTGGCTGTGGGGACCTATGCCCTCTGCAGAAGAGGAAGCATATATGGTATCTGAGTTACTTGGCTGCCAGCCCTTAGTCGGCAGCTCATCAACAAAAGAGAGAGTCATGAGTGCCCTCACTCAGGCAGAATGTGTCCATTTTGCAACCCACGTCTCCTGGAAACTGGCTGCTTTGGTCCTGACACCCAACACTGACAGCAACCCAGCCAGCAGCAAGAGTTCTTTTGGGAACCCCTACACAATCCCAGAATCTCTTAGGATGCAGGATGATGCCAGTGATGTGGAAAGCATCTCGGACTGCCCCCCTCTCCAGGAGTTCCTGCTTACAGCAGCTGATGTGCTGGATCTGCGTCTTCCTGTCAAGCTAGTGGTTCTTGGCTCTTACCAAGAGTCCAACAGCAAAGTCACTTCTGATGGAGTCATTGGCTTGACAAGAGCATTCCTGGCTGCTGGGGCTCAATGTGTTCTTGTGTCACTCTGGCCCATTCCTGTGGCTGCTTCCAAAATGTTTGTGCACGCCTTTTACTCCTCTCTCTTAAACGGGATGAAAGCCAGCGCAGCCCTCGGGGAAGCAATGAAAACCGTGCAGAGCAGCAAGCAGTTCTCCCATCCAGCCAACTGGGCAGGTAGGAAGAGTGTTCTTCTGGACAAATCAGATGGGGTTTCTAGGGAGCTGCCAAACCATGAGCTAAACAAGGAGCAGTGCTGGCAGGTAATTGGGAGCAGTGTGTACCCTGTGCTTTCCCAGAATCCAGCCCCTGTGCCTCAGACCCTGATTCAGCTGAGTGTGGCTGAATGTCACTGTCTCAGAACTCATCAGCATTTCACTGGGCACAGTAGGTGGGTATGGATTGGGTGTAATTAGAAGCAATTGTGAGGTGAAGTGTGTTTCGTGACTGGAAAGAAATAAAGTGCAGTACAACAATTCATTCTCTGTGTTTCAAATCTCCAGGCTCACGCTTCCTGTGTCCATGGGATGGAGTCAGCTGGAGCACACATTTAGACTTTTTAATGGAAAATTTAGTGACACTTCAACAGGAGGCAGGGGAAGTGCTGCTAGAATCAGCAGCAGCAAGTAGTTGTGATTTCTATGACATAAACATTGTAGGGCTTATTCCTTTAGTCCTTTTAGGAGACAGGTTTCCCTTGCTTCTGTTGAGAATGTCTCAGCAGTGTCAGCTCCTTGTGCAGTGATCTGTATGTTGAGATTTGGAATGAAAAAGTCTTGGAGCTCAGCAGTGCTGTGACAGGAATACGTACAGATAACCTAATTTTTCTTCCTGGCATGAGGCCTGGTTTTTGAAAGCTGCAGGCATTCCCCAAATTGATTTTTGCACAGGCAGCAGAACCATGTTATTTAGCTCAGGAAACTGTGGTGAATATGGCTCTGGTGTGAACTGCAGATGGCTGGAGGAGCGGGAACTTGTTAAAATGAGTCAGGCTGACAATGATTTCAGGCATGTTGAGTCCAGCGTTAGGATGTGGTTCAGGTAGTACCAGCTCTGAGCTGAGTTCAGGTTACTGGCCACAGTTCAGATGGGATTTTATTTTCCTTCCAAGATTTTTTTTTTTTTGTATCAAAGGAAAAGAGCATTAAAAAGCCCCAAAAGTGACCACTTCCTAGGCAGAAAAGAAGAAATGTGGACATGGTGCTTGGTATTGCCAGCAAGCAGAGGCTTTCAGCTGCTCAGGCTGTCTGAGTACTGCCCCTTCCATGACACTGTGCAAATTCATCACACACAGTCCCTGACTTCACTGCTGACCCTTGGCACTGGGTTTTGGACAGAGCACCAGAGCCAGGAGCAGCTGCATCCTCACTGCATGAATGAGAAGGGAGATGTAGAGCTCTTTCTGCTGACATCTGGGGAGTCTGGCATTGAATGGTGCATGAACCAGGACAGGTTTCTGACCAGGACAGCGAAAACTTCCCATGTTCACAGTTCTGTTCTGTGACCACTGTTGGCTTTGTGTTGATTTCTGTGGCTGTCAAGACCTTCAGTGTGCCTGGACAAGTTTAGCTGCAATCCAGTGGTTTTCTGATTGCTTGAACAGGAAGACACTATTGATTTAATAGCAGGGGACAGTAAGAAGTATCTAGAAACTTTCTGGTAGTTCAGTCTGCATGAGTGGGCAGGGTGTGGGTAGCAGCTCTGGGAAAAGAATGTCCCTGTGCAGGGTACACAGTGGACCATGATTCACTGGTCTGAGGGAAGAGGACATCTGAGTCTGTTTTGAACATTTTCCATAACAACAGATTGATTGTCTCTCACTCTGAATCCTGCAGGCTTCATGCTTATTGGGAGTGATATGAAGCTGAACAGCCCTTCTTCATTGGTAGGACAGGCCCTGACTGAGATCCTGCAGCACCCTGAAAGGGCCCGGGATGCTCTGCGTGTCCTCCTTCATCTGGTAAGGGAAAGGAAGAGCTATTACGGCCATGAGTGGCAGCACAGCCCACCTAGTCCTGAGACACCCTCACCTGAGGGCATGAGTGGAACAGCAGCCACTCCCTGGTGTGCAGCCACTCCCACTTGAATATATATATAGATATATATAGATATATATACACACCTTCATCCCTCCTCCCCTGCCATGATGTATCCTCTTGCAAAATTCTGGGTCAGTGTGAAAGACTTGGACGCTTAAGGAAGTGTTCAGTGCAAAAAGAGGCAAAGTAAGCAAAATCTTAGATTGTATTGTGACAGAATCTTCCTTGGACCCATCTGGTTTGCATTAGCTGTTGAATTGGGTTTCTGCTTAAGGGGTAAGCATTGGGATTAATTGTTTATACAGGGAAATAGCTACGAACATGGCAGTCATGGAAACACAGAGCCCAGTCACTGCTGTCTCTGCATATTTGGAAGATAAGAGGCCCTTCTGTCCCCATCTGTGCCACCAGTCTGTCCTAGGGAACAGTGGGACTGGAGCCAACTGCCAGGTGGCTGGAATGATCACTCATGACTTCTAATACTTTTCCTCCCAATGCATCATCTGTGGTCTCACAGGAGTGTGAAGTATCCATAGAATGATAGAAACCTGTGAGTGTTGCTGGTCCTCCCAGTTGCTGGGGATTGTGGACACTCATCTCTCTTTCCTGTCAGCCATGTGGCTGCAGGCTCTTTGTCTGGTAATAAGCAATCTGGAACCCCAAGGTGAGTAATCTTTTGGGGAGAAATGCAGCTGCCAGGCTTAAAGGAAGCTATCCCAGACAAACTGCTACTTCGTTTCCTATGGCATTATTGTTCCCAGCGTCCCAGAGAATACTGACACTCATCACTGTGATGTTACAGCTGTGAATGCTGAGTTACTGGAGCTTCTCTTTTCAATGTCCTCTCGTGTGAGACAGGCCTGGATCAATCTTGGATTTGCTGTCTCCCAGCTTGCTGTTCCAGTCTCTTCTCTGTGTAAAAAGAGGCAGTCAGTAACAGCATCTTGTACAATGAGCTGTGTCATTTCCCCACAGGTGGAGAAATCATTGCAGCGAATCCAGAACGGGCAGCACAACTCCATGTACACCTCCCAGCAGAGTGTGGAGAATAAAGTTGGTGGCATTCCAGGCTGGCAAGCACTCCTCACAGCAGTGGGATTTCGGTTGGACCCGCCAGCCAGCGGCCTCCCTGCAGCAGTGTTCTTCCCAACCTCGGACCCTGGGGACCGGCTGCAGCAGTGCAGCACCACCATCCAGTCCCTCCTAGGTGAGAGGAGGCAGCTGTGGGCCAGACCAGGCAGACATCAGCCTTTCACGCCTTTCTGTGATGTCAGCATGTGAAGCAGGGATGTTTTACATCAATGAAATCAATGTATTCGACTGGGAAGAAGTTCTAAAAGTAAATGTTAACTGAAAATTTTGTCACAGATGAGAATCATTTGCTGCTGGGTCGAGTAAGTGTGATGTGACTGTTCCTCTCTCCCAGCTCTCAGTCAGGAAACCTGTCATCAGATGCAAAGTGGGAAGACCTTTTGCTTTCTGGAAATTGCTGCTGCTTCCAGAGCTGTCCAGTGATGTGGGGGAGAGGTTTTAGGAATTAGCCAAGTGTGTATTCTGTTCAGGTTTGTTGCATTTTTTGCAGTCAAGAAACAGATACAGATGTTTCTGCTGATGTTTTTCAGGTTTGCCTAACCCTGCACTTCAGGCACTTTGTAAACTTATCACAGCTTCAGAAACAGGAGAGCAGCTTATCAACAGGGTGAGTTGGGAGGTATTCCTCCAGTACCAGGTTCCAAATGACTCTTCCCAGGTCAGTAAATTCAGAAATACACAGAACGGTTGATGCCTGGTTTATCAACACAGAGCTTGCTAGGAGACTTGAGGGTTGAAATTCTAAACTTGCCTGTTTGTATGAATGAATGAGAGTGTCCAGAAGGAAAATATGCAGGTGGGTTACTGGGTTGCATGGCCCTGGGGCTCCCTGGCCAAGTGAAAGCATGATCCCTACAGCAGTGTGGGGGTGTTGAGTTACAGACCCCTAACTGCTGTTGGGCCACCCTGCCTAGGCCCAGCTGACTGCTCATTGCCCACCATATCTAGTGGAGTCCCAAGGTATGGTTGACTTTGGACAATGCAAGGTCTGTCAGAAAACTCAGTGAGCCTGTGCTGCTCCTGTGTGTGCTCACAGCTCCATGGAAAGGATTTCTGGTCTTTAGGAGAAGGGCAGTACTACCTGTGGTGATGGGATTTCTCCCTGCTCCCTCAACCTCCTTCACACTCTTCCCTCTCCCATCTCTGGAGCATGCCTAGCCTAACCTGACCTTTCTCTGCGCCACCAGCCTGGCTGCTTTCCATTCCATGGTTCTTACTGTCCTGAGTGCTCCTGTAATGAGATTTCTCTTCATCATTTGCCTGCTTTAGTACGTGGACACACTCACACAGGGATTGGGCCTATATGTCACTGTCTTTCCCCTTTCCCCCTGCAGAAGCATTCCAGGCAATACTGTGGTGGGGAGCTGGGATTGGTTCTGTGTGGTTGGGCTGCCCTTCATTTGGTCATATGGAGTCTGCAGAAAAAGCCAGAGAAGAGCCTCAGCTTCTCTGTTACCTGCTGAGTGGCTCTGGCAGCCCACTAGGATGAGTCTGCTCCAAGGAAAGGATTCCTGATAGGATCCTGTTAGGATCTGCAGCAGAGTTTGTGGTGTTTCCAATGCCCTTGGTGACCAGTGTCCTTGGCAGTGTTTTGCCTCTTGCCTTGGCTCTCATCAGTGCCTGAGATGTGTGTGGTTAACCTCAGGGTTATCTCCCTCATGGCTACCCAAGGGAGGCAAAGTCTTCAGGGTGTGAGGAGGACAGGACAGCGTTCCCATGGCTCAAAATGCCTTAGAGTGCTAATGGAGTGGCTTCATGATTGCTGCCCTGCCTCAGATAATTAAATTACCCAAGGAAAAACATTCAGCTGGCTGTGCACAAGTAGCAAAAGACTCACCCTTTCCTTGCTGCCCCACAGAGTAAATACTGGCAGGGATATTGCAATTTTCTTCCATAGCCCAGACCCCTGGCAGAATTTCCTTTTACACCAGTCTATCCTGTTACATGCTGGTTTTCAGCAGCTCTCCTCTACATTGTGGTTATTGCTTTTTTCCTCTTCTGCCTCTTGGCAGTTCATGGTGTGAGCAGCTGGGGCTCTGCCTGTCCCAGAGGAAAGCAGACTTTGTTCCAGACAGAAGCAGGATGTCAGACATTACAGTCAGTGGGTGCTGCTCCTTGGTTTTCCTGAGTGGGTGACCGGCATCACAGGGGAACAGATGCTCTTGGTATGAGTTGAAGCAGCAAGGTGGGAGCCTGAATGACTGCACTGGATAGGAAATGCTTATTTTGAGTACAGAAGAGAAGGTAGGAAGCACAAAAGTGAGAACTTTAGATTACTGAGTGTGCAAGGAAAACTTAGGGATTTCTGACTGCATTGATGCCAGTACTGTGTCCCAGAGGAAACAAGAAAAGGGCTGTTTTATGTTCAGCCTCCTGCCAGTGTGGGTTGGCCCGAGTGTCTGCCTGCTAAATGTCTCAGCTGTCATGAGCTGGGCACTCCCAGATTCCAGCTGCCTGTTCCCATGCTGTTGGATTCACAGCTCAGGCCATTTGCATTGCTCCCTTCTTTCTCTGGACAGAGCATCTTGCAGTCAGGGTGCTGGCTCACACATGGATGTGTCCCTGCAAGGTTCCTCAGCACAGGCACTTTGTAGCACAGAGTAACCCATGTTCTTTTCTCCTCTTTTCCTTTCTTGTTACCTGCTGCCCGAAGGCTGTTAAAAATGTGGTGGGAATGGTGAGTATGATGTGCACGGGGATGACACTGCGGTGCAGGGTGAAATGCTGGGGTCGCTGCAGACCCATGCCCTGTGCTGCAACGTGTCTGCACCCACTCTCAGGCCTGGGATTTGCTCCACAGAGCTACTGTGGAAAAAGGCCTGTGTAAGCTTTTGTGGGTTGTGAGAGATGGGTGGTCCTGAGGTTAGCTGGTCCCTGATTAATGGCTTTCCATCTTTGCTGCCCTGGCTGTGTTGGTGAATTAAACGGGATCCTGGCATCTTAATTTGTGTCAGATCTTCATAAACACATTTTCTCTCTAGCTTGCTACTCCTGTCCCTTAGGCACAGTTGAGAAACTTCTTTCCTGGAGGCCGTGGAGATATTAGGAAAGTCTTCCATGGTTTCATATGACTTGTTCTGCCCAGTTAATGAGTTTCTTAGTTTTTGCATAAGGAGTATGGCTCAGTCATGGAATGGGCTTTATTTCTGTGAGCAGCCCTAGAGTATCTCTTTCCTTTTCTTTCCCTTCACAGATGTTCCTGCTGTGCTTCCTTCTTGCTCAGTTTCCACTGGCCACCCCCCAGCCCTCACCCCCCTGCTCTGTCCCTGCCTTTGCTGCTGTTCCAGTCTGTCTGATGTTGCTGTCCCTGAACTGTCCTTCTTCCCAGACCTTCCCATCTCTCTGCTCTGTTCAGGAGCAGCAGCTGAACTGGGTGTCCAGGGAAAGGGTGTCCAGGGAAAGGGCATTGCCTTATCTGTGGCTGTAAGAGAAGCAGTGATGTGACTTGCAAGGAATGGCTAATGTCTGTATTGCTGTCTTCAGCTGCATCAAGTCCTGGTTCAACTTCAGGCAGGCGAGAAGGAGCAAGATTTTCCCTCTGCACCAATCCAGGTCTCCATCAGTGTCCAGCTCTGGAGGCTGCCTGGTTGTCATGAGTTTCTGGCAGCTCTAGGTAGGAAAACATTTATTTCTGTTGTCTCTAAACCCATTGCTGGTGTTTCATGTGGGAGCTTGAAGCACTGATAAGACTCACAGCTTCCCATTTGTCTGCCTCCTGCAGCCCAGCCTGCATTTGCCAAATTCTGAGGTCTCTGCTCTTCAGCTCCATTTCTGTGAGAAAACCTGGAATTAATAATAAATGTTTTGGCATGTAGGACACTGTCCCCTGAGATGTGTTTGGTATATAATTTCCTGACAACTCCAAATAATTTGCCACTACAGAAGTGTTGACAGGAGTGATTTGTTAATGAGTGTGTGTGTTCCCGGTACAGCACCACAAAGCTCCCAACACCTGGAGAAGGTGTGCTAAACAATAATAAATAACAACAATAAACTGCACATGAGAGGTGAAGTCATCCTTCTGAGGGTGCTGCAGGCTGTCATACCTCTCTGTTCTGTCTGTTATAAATGAGATTACTCTTATTTGAGACAGAGGGTCTTTCTGTGAGCTGTGATTTTTTGTTCCATGTCCCACTACAGGTTTTGACCTTTGTGAAGTTGGCCAAGAGGAGGTCATTCTGAAAACTGGGAAACAAGCTACCAGGAGGACCATGCACTTTGCTCTACAATCCTTGCTGGCACTTTTTGGTAAAGCTGCTCAGTGTGTTTTTTCTCTTGTGTCATCAGATGATTTGATCAGAATGGCTTCTGCTGAAATCTCACACTCACATCTTTGCAGAGGTTACACGTGTCACACAGACCAAATGGGATACAGAGACTGGAGTAAATGTTATTTTTATATGGGAAAGACTTGTCTGAGAAAAACAGAAAGATAGATAGAGTCCAGCAACTGGAGGACATGTAACTCATTGTTTTCAGATATAAAATGCTAGTGAACTGAAAACTTCCATCTAGGATACCTGGACAAAGGTTCTTGCCTGGGCTGTGCACTTCTTTTTCCTTGTCTAAGTAGTAGTTGATTGTTCTGAGGCAACATAGAGCCTGAGGGCATGTTTTGTAGCATTTTCTCAGTTCTGATAGAACGTTACCTGGTTTTATTTGATTTTATGGTGTATCTAGGGGCGTGGTTGCACATACTCTTGTCTTTTCTTTTTTAGATTCTACAGAGCTGCCCAAGCGTCTTAGCCTGGACAGTTCCTCATCACTGGAGTCACTGGCTTCTGCTCAATCTGTTTCCAACCCTGTAGCTCAGTATCAAAACCCTCCATTCTCTCCTACCTGTCCAGACAGCATTGCCTCAGATGCCATTTCTGTGTACAGCCTGAGCTCCATTGCTTCTTCCATGAGCTTTGTTTCCAAGCCAGAGAACATGCTGGATGGGGCAGGACACAGAGGACGGCAGGATTATGAGAGGCCCAAAAATATCTATCCACATAGGTCTGCAGCTCAGAGCCAGCTGTCACCACAAGCCACTGCAGCCAGCAAAGATGAGGAAGAGTATGAAGGTTTCTCTATAATCAGCAATGAGCCTTTGGCCAGTTACCAAGAAAACATAAAACCAAAATTCTCCCCTGACCACAAACAGCCCAAAACTAGTCAGAACGGAGGCATTAAAGTGTCCATCAACTCCAAAGGGAGCATAAGTACTCCAAATTCTCCTGTTAAGATGACTCTCATCCCCAGCCCAAATTCACCTTTCCAAAAAGTTGGGAAACTTGCGAGTTCTGATACTGGGGAATCTGACCAGTCTAGCACTGAGACTGACAGCACTGTCAAATCCCAGGAGGACAGTAATCCAAAGCTTGATCCACAAGAGTTGGCCCAAAAAATTCTGGAGGAAACTCAGAGTCACCTCATTGCTGTTGAACGTCTTCAGAGAAGCAGCAGCCAGATCAGCAAGAGCAGCAGTTCAGAGGAGGGGGCTCCCAGCCCGGCCGGCGTGTCCGCGTTCCGCTCCTCGGAGACCAGCGCCTTCAGCCGCCCGCTCAGCTCCAGCCACAGGAACCAGTCTTCACCTCTTGCCATTAAACCAAAGCCTCCAACGAGGAGTTCATCCCTTCAGAAGGTGAGCTCTGGCTATAACAGCCCCACAACATCGGAGATGTCAAACAGAGAAGGCACAGGCCAGTACAGTGGGCAGCCATCTCCAGGTTGTGATTCACATGGGTCCCTAACTGAGCAGCCTCCCTTTAAACTCAAGTACCCCAGCTCTCCTTATAGTGCTCACATTTCTAAATCACCCAGAAACATCTCTCCGAGCTCAGGGCATCAGTCTCCTGCTGGCAGCACTCCATCTCCTGCTCTTTCTTATTCCTCAGCTGGTTCTGCTCGCTCAAGCCCAGCTGATGCCCCAGACATAGACAAATTAAAATTGGCTGCCATCGATGAAAAAGTGCAAGCGATTCACAACTTAAAGATGTTCTGGCAAAGCACTCCCCACCACTCCACTGGCCCAATAAAGATTCTCCGAGGAGCTCCTGGAACAATGACTTCTAAGAAAGATGTCCTCAGCTTGCTCAATTTATCACCACGACACAGCAAAGAAGAAAGTGCAGAGAAGCTGGAACTGAAGGACCTGTCTATTGGGCAACACCTTGCTGCTTCGCCACAGAAGATCCCTCCAAATGGACACAGACACCCTGAAACCACAAATGCCATGACATCAGCTCATTCCTCACCTGGCAACACTCTGGGAGCTGTGCGTCCCCTGAGGCTGCCAGCTGGGAACGGGTATAAATTTTTGTCACCAGGAAGATTTTTCCCTTCCTCCAAATGTTGAAATGTCCCAAGTACCAGCTGATGACTTACAGTCTTGTTGAAGTATTTGCTTCTGCCCACTTGCCTTTACCAAAACAGAACCAGTAGCTAAGCAGCCGTGGTCATGCCCTCATCTGGCAGTGCCCAGGGATGGGACAGGCTGGCCTGCTGTCACTGTGGGGGCACACGGCCTCACACACATGGGTTTTCATTTCCCTTATCAGGACCTTGGCCAGACTCACCTGATAACAGGTTTTTTGTAGTCTTCAGTATTCGCAGCAGCAGGTGCAAAGCATCTGCTTGTCTGTTCATTAAATACTGGCTTTTAAGCCACCTCCTCATATTTCTTAACCAGAAGTTTTACAGCTGGCTTTTTGTACAGAAATTACACATATCAGGGGTTGGAGAGGAAAGGGAGAGGAGGCAGAACATTCCTGTGTACCACAAAGAACAAAGGTACAAGGGTCTGCCTGGAGAAAGATGAGCCATGTACTCAACTGCTTTCAAAGACTGACAGAGAAGACCACATGCCTCTAGATACTTCTGCCAGGTTGGCCAAACCAGAAACTGCTGTCAGTAAAACTCCATAGCAGCAGGATCTGGCAGTTCTGTTGCATCATTTAGAGACTGGAGAAACAAAGACAAGAGGAGAGAGGTGCCCCATTCTAAAATCTGCATCTCAGGTAATTTTTTTTGGAGGGAAAGCCCTCAGATGAGACTTTGCTGGTTGGTCTGCTCAAAGGAAATGTTTGGGGCCTAACAAACCAGATGAGCCTGTGTGTGTGGTAGTGTGTGTTAGAGAGACAAGTTCTGTTTTTATTGAGTGCTCTGGTCTCTCTGGCACACCACATTGTGAACTTCTTATCCTGGCAAGTTTTGGGCAGTACTTACACCTCTGTCTGCTCAGTGAGCACAGGAAAAGATTACAGATACTACAGCTCAGAACATTATTTTGTAGTTCCACAGCAGGCAAGAATGTGACATCAGTGTGTATGATTCAGACATCACCTGACCAAATAAAAATCCCTCTTTGATCCTGCTAAATCATTGCCAGGGCTCAGTGCAGCCAGGTCTGTGAACCTTCTCCATGCTGTGGAGGCAGATTTCCTTTGGAGCAAGTGTGGAAACAAGTTTCATTTGGAGCAGGTGTGCCAGTGTAAGCAGCTGTTGGCGCAGCTGGAGCCAGAAGCAGAGGCAGCAAGCGGAGGGGCTGGATGCAGAACCCGAGTGCCCTCTGACATGTGGAGGAAAGGGGACCAAGAGCTCCCCCAGGGCGATATGTACAGTCAGCATCCCTAGGCTAGGTGGGGTTTAGGAGTTAGGGGCAGGCTGGAGATGGTTTCTAAGTGGCTGTGGAATGCAGTGATGTGATCAGGATCCCAGTGATCATTTACATGCACTGAAGCCGTGGGCTTGTGGCAGCATCGACCCCGCCACGTGAGCTCAGATCCACACAAGGTATTCACAGGCTGTGAAGTCAGAGCACTGTATCACCAAGGTTCTTGGTGTCTATTCTGCACTCCCAGAATTGGCTGAGTGACTGAAGGCTAATCACTTCACCTCTCCGTGCCTCGTCTTCCCTTTCTATCTAAATGGGGATAGTAATACTTACCTACCTACCTCACAGAGGTGTTGTGAGGCTGAATTCATTAGGCCCTGAGTTTTAGCTGGATCTTAAGTCAACTTCCAGTCTTGCAGCTGACTGGAGAGTGCAGGCAGCTCTGTGGACGTACCAGAGGTACGTTGCTAATGCAGAGAATTGTACTTAGCATGGCTGGATGCTCTTGTTGTAAACATGGATCAGATAATTTGTGATTTTCTTAGGGATCTTGGAGGAAAAGTGTGATAGCAGGGCAGAGAATGCAGTTCTGATACGGAAACATGAAAATGCTTAGGCTCAGCTTACAGGGCATAATCAGATGCATGCTGTGAGAATATTCTGGAGTCTGCTGGTTTCATCCTTTTTATCATCACAAGAAATCAACACAAGTACTAAAGGCAAAGGATAGTGGGCTGGGTTGTTAGAGCCAGCTAACAAAGGAGGAGGGATCACCAAAGTTTTCAGTGCAGAAAGAGTAGTTACCTAGTCGTACACAATGTAGCAGAACAGTTGATTAAATCTGTTCAACTCATTATGATGCAAGTTATATGTCTGTACATGACATCTTCCTGTGATGGTTTGGTGCTAAACATCATCTTCTTGTCATTTGGCAGAAAAACTTAGAATAGTGGGCCAAAATGAGTCAGCACAGCATCTGCCCCTTGTGGAGACAGTGATGCTGTTGATCGTGCCACTTGCTATGGTCACAGGACTGCTGAGAGACTTCATGTGACCTGCTCTGTTTCTAACCAGCATAAACTTTCTGAAACGACATCCCAGGAACACCCAGGATGGAAGTGGGCAGCTTTTTGTTTATAGCAACAGCAAATACTCCCTATAGTGCTGCATAACACGCCAGAAATAAGCCTCTTCGTTGTAGTTTACTTCCGTAACTAAAGGATCTTTTAACTTGTAGAAATTCTATGCTGCCATTTTGTTACAACCCATTTCTGTGCTCCAGCAGGTTTCATGCTGGCTTAAAGCTTTCAGACAGAGCTAAATTGGGGTGGGGGGTGTGGGGCAGTGGTTCTTCTGTTGTTGTTTTTAAGGAGGGGGGAGCATTAGAAACAGGGAAGGGTTTGGATGTAGAGAAAGTTCAGTATTTGGGGAATTTGATGTTGTATAAATATGGAAGGTGAGTGTCACTAGAACAAGTCTTTTGGGAAATAGGTCTCCGTTGACTTGGCGCAGGTCACTTCCATTGGCTTGCCAGGAGCCATGAAGTGCATGCTTACTCGTGGCTGGGAGACACTGCACACCTTGTCCCTCACTCCTCCACCTCCTGAATGAGAAACCACCCCTTTGTGAGGAAATAAAGAGTTTTAACAGGTTTGCCCAATACGTGGAGAAATTCAGGAAATGAAAATCACATGTTCTCCATTTGCTATTAGAATTCCTTCTTGTGGGTTTAATGCATTTGTCGTTGTTGTATTTGTGCATGGTACAAGTGACAACACTGCGTAATACAGTGAGCAATAACAATTAGGTATTAACCACTTTCACGTTAAACCTGCCACATGCAACTATTCCCCAAGGCCATAGAATGTTTTGGTTTTGCCCTGTACGTTTTACTGCGTGAGATTTCAGATTTTTTTTATTGACTGTCTTTAGCTCCAACTAAATGGGAACAGTAAACAACCCCTGTGATAAAAATCTAGTTTAATTTGATTTTGTTGGTTAGCCTGTACCTCTGGCCTGACATTGGTTTTCCTTCTTTTTAACCATACCTTACTGAAACAAGGAAAAAGCATTGAGGGGGTGCTACACCTATGCATATCACTCTAGGCCATATTTTCTTTCATTAGGGCAAGCTCGTTCTGTGAACATCTCTTCCAAGTTGCAGAACAGATCCAGGGGAACAGAGGTGTCTGTGAATCTGTTAGGAAGCACTGGTAGTTTCAGCTGGATGGTGATAATGGGTTTGAGCAGTTTCTGGTTCATTGCATTGCCATGCTGCCCAGCAGGGCTGCACATGTGTGTGTGGTCACTCGTCCCCTCAGCTGCAGAAGAGCGCTGGGGACGGTGACCCAGAGAGGATGGTCAGCAGAGGCTTCCCAGCAGCAGCCCTTCAGCACTCGCTCTCCCTGTGTGCAGTGTTAGCCATGTTTGGCCTCTGTGGACTTTCTTTGTAAATTAAAACTCTGTTTCCAGACAGCATTAAACTTTTTATATTATGAAATTTACCATGTAAAAAGATTTTCATATTTTTATTGAAATTGCTAAGGCATTTGGCCTTTTCTTCTTTGTGATTTCAGTGTCTATTAAAGCATGAGTTCTCTCAGTGCCTCAGTCTCTTGATCTGGAAGGATGTTGGGGAAGGGTGGTTGTTGTCTGTGCCAGGTCTGGGGTCAGCAGATGTGGCTACTTGTGACACTGCCGTGTGTGGCAGGATGCTGCTGTAAACAGAGGCTTGGGGACTGAGCAAACACCAGACAAATGCTGTCCATATGGGGAAGGAGCAGCAGCAGGAACTGCACGCTGCCAGCATTTTGAAAAACCAAATAAAGGAAAATCCTGAATGCTTTGGGGAACAGAGATTTACAATCCCCTCCAACCGTGCCCCAGCACAGCCCTGACCACTGCTGCGCCTCATGGCCTGAGTCATCATCCAGGGACTTCCGTGGAAGTGTGTCCATAGGAAAAGCCTGCTGAGGCTTTTCCTTACAGCCATTTATGTGGGGAAGGAGTGTCTGGCAACACTGAATTTTATCTGGATTTCTGTTGTGTAAATGCCTCATTGGTTCTGGCTCCTGGCAGAGGAAATGTGGGGGATGATGGCTTCTCCAGGGAAAGGGGAGCCAGGGAGGCTGCAAGAGGGTCCTGTGTCACCTCTGGGAAAAAGGCACCTCTGCAACACAAGTGTGGAGCCTGTGGTTGGTTTCTTTCTTTCCAGTTCATCTGCTTTTACGTTTGTGCATTTCAAACAGAGGGAAAGCAAAAGTCTGCGTGGCTGTGGAAAACATCTGGGGAAAAAAAAAGAAAGCTAATGCTTAGCAACTAGAAAGCAAATCAATATATTTAGAATACATTGTTTTAAGTAAATCCTGTAGTTTTCCTTGAATTACAATTTTTGAGAACCTAAAAGTGTGGAAGTATATTTCCTGGCTGCTTTGTTCTTAGGGCAACGTGTTGCTACGGGATTACTTCATTATGTAAACCAGGATAAAGCCAATTTCAACACACAGAACGTGCCTTGGGTGGTCCCACCCCTCCGCCCCCAGTCAGGAGCCTCGGTAGAACTTCTCCCTGTCACACTGTCCTGCACTGGCCAGCATCACTGGAATTCCTCTCCTCCAGGAGCAGTTTTCCAGGTTCCTCACAGCCTGGAAGGGCTCCACTTGGGGTTGATTTCAGCTTTCTTTCAATGTTTCTGAACTTTTAGACCTGCAGACTCCTTTCATTTTGTAGTTTATAATGCCAGCTGAAGGTCGAAGTCTCAGCCTGGCTGAACCTTGTTAGGTTATCAGGTCATTATTAATCCCTGTCGTCCTTGTGGCTGCGATGGAGACTGAAATAAAAGGTCTCACAAGAGGGCGGCATTGGCCGCGGAAACCGAGTCTGCTACAGATTTGGCGTGGTTTCATTTGCGTGGCAATACAGGGGCAGTCCCGAGTTAACCGGGATCCGCGGGCAAAGGATTTTCCTTGAAGCAGATTGGAAAGGGGAATTTAGGTTTCCCCCGGTGTGGAGGCGGAGGAAGGGACCGGCAGCGGCGGTGCTCGGTGTGACAGCGGGGACGGGCTCCCCGAAATTCATCGCCTCTGCAGCTTCTCACTTCCCGCCGTGCTGGGGGTGACCCCATTCGGCAACGGCGTCGGTCCGTGAGGGCCCGGCACCGCGGACCGGGTAACCCGGGGTGTCTGGTACTAGCACCAGCCGTCCCCGCCCGTTGGGCAGTGCGGAGGGTCCGTCCTGCTGCTGTACAGGGCCTCGGTACCCGGAGCCGCCGGCCCCGTGCCCCAGACAGGCCCCGACCCCGGTTCCGCTCCCGGTTCCGCTCCCCGGTTCCGCTCTCTCTGGCCCCGCGTGCGGCGCCCGGCGATGACGTCACCCCGCCGGCAAGGGAGGGAGGGCGCATGCGCACCGGAGCTGGCCCGGCGCGTTCTGATTGGCTGCTGACGGGTGAGGTGTGCGCTCGCGGGGGCTGCGCGCTCTCGGATTGGCGGCACCCGGCGCGTGCGCGCCTCCGGGCGAGGCGCGAGCGC